>NC_064922.1:753306699-753607194 GCF_023897955.1 Schistocerca gregaria
TGCAAACCACCGTGATGTGCATGGGAGAGGGTATGACCCATAGTACCAGTTACTATTTTTTCCTCCATTCCATTCACGTATGGAGTGTGGAAAGAATGATTGTTTGAATGCCTCTGTGCATGCAGTAATTACTCTAATCTTATTATTGTGACCCCCATGTCAGGAAAATGTAGGGGATTGTAATATATTCTTAAAGTCATTATTTAAAGTGGGTTGTTCGAACTTTGTTAATAGACTTTCTTGGTATAGTTTACATCTATCATCAATAGTTTTCCAGTTCAGTTTGCTTCAGTAACTCTGTGTCACTCTCCAATGGACCAAACAGATGCGTAATCATTAATGCTGTCCTCTGTATACATTTGGTATCCTTCGTTAGTCCAGTTTGGTATGGGTCCTACCTACTTGAGCAATATTCTAGAACAGGTTGCATGAGTGATTTGTAAGCAATCTCCTTTGTAGGCTTATTACACTTCCCTAGTATTTTACCAATAAACTGCAGTGTACCAGTCTGCTTTACCCACAACTGAGCCTAGCTGACAATTACATTTCATGTCCCTACAAAGTGTTACACCCAGGTATTTTTATGAGCTGGCCGATAACAACAGTGACTCATTGATATCATAGCCATAGGGTACTACATTTTTTTGGTTCTATGAAGTGTACAGTTCTACAATCCTGAACAGTTAAAGCTAGTTACCAATATTTGCACCATTTTGAAATCTTCTGAAGCTCTGTCTGAATACTTATTCAGCTTCTATAATTGCATCATTTGCAAAAAGCCTGAGGTTACTGTTGATACTGTAAAAACGTCATTAATATACATCATTGGGGCACATGTGAAGTTATTTCTACATCTGATAATGACTCTCCATCTAACATAATATTCTGCATCCTCCATACCAAAAAGTCTCCAATCCAGTCACAAATTTCACTTGATACCCCATATATTTATACTTCTAAAAATAAGCTCAGGTGTGCTACTGTGTCAAATGCATTTTGGAAATCAAGAAATACTGCACCTACCTGACTGCCTTGAGTGAAAGCTTTCAGTATGTCTTGTGAGAAAAGTGTGGGTTGGGCTTTACATGATTGATGTTTTCGGAATCTGTACTGATTGGCTTGGAGGAGATAATTCTGTTAGACATATTTGAGCTCAGAATATGTTCCAAGATTCTACAACAAATCAATGTCAAGAGATACTGGACATTAGTTTTGTGGATTACTTCTACTACCCTTCTTGTTGATTGGTAAGACGAGTGGTTTTTTATTCCAAGAATTGGGCACAGTTTTTTGTTTGAGGGATCTATGGCAGATTATAGATAGAAGAAGGATTAATTTAGCCACGAATTATGTATAGAATCTGATAGTAATTCCATCGGGCCCTGGCGCTTTATCCAGTTTTAACAATTCAGCTGTTTCTCAACACTGCTGACACTAATACTTCATCTTTTCAGTTGTATGAAGATGAAATTGGAGCAATTCTCCTGGGTTATGTCAGCTTTTGCTTTGAAACGCTCAATTTCAGTTCCTGTGTCATTCATTAGGGATTGGACACTAACTTGGATATCACTAATAGCCGTTACATACGACCGGAATTTCTTTGGGTTCTGTGAAATAACATTTAACAGTATTCCTCTACATTAGTCATTGAAGGCTTCACACATTGCTCTCATCAGCTAAATGCATTTCATTCAGCATCTTTCTATCTATAGTCCTATGCTTTGTTTTACACCTATTTTGCAGTAGTTTCTGTTTGTTTACAGTGAATCAATATCATGGAGGGTCCCTCCCTTTGTTAACTGTTCTACTGAATGTGTATCTATCCAGGACATGGTCAATTATTATTTTAATGTTGAGATATGGCCCTACTGATTTTTTACCTAACATAAAGAGTGTGTGTGTGTGTGTGTGTGAGTGTGTGTGTGTGTGTGTGTGTGTGTGTGTGTGTGTGTCATACAGAATCATGAAAGAAGGTTGTATACATGGAAGAACCCTGGAGATACTAAAAGGTTTCAGATAGATTATATAATGGTAAGACAGAGATTTAGGAACCAGATTTTAAATTGTAAGACATTTCCAGGGGCAGATGTGGACTCTGACCACAATCTATTGGTTATGAACTGTAGAGCAAAACTGAAGAAACTGCAAAAAGGTGGGAATTTAAGGACATGGGACCTGGATAAACTGAAAGAACCAGAGGTTGTACAAAGTTTCAGGGAGAGCATAATTGACAGAAATAGGGGAAAGAAATACAGTAGAAGAAGAAGAATGGGTAGATTTGAGGAATGAAATAGGAAGGCAGCAGAGGATCAAATAGGTAAAAAGACGAGGGCTAGTAGAAATCCTTGGGTAACAGAAGAGATATTGTAGTTAATTGATGAAAGGAAAAAATACAAAAATTTAGTAAGTGAAGCAGCCAAAAAGGAATACAAAAGCCTCAAAAATGAGATCAACAGGAAGTGCAAAATGGCTAAGCAGGGATGGCTAGAGGACAAATGCAAAGATGTAGAGGCTTATCTCATGAGGGGTAAGATAGATACTACCTACAGGAAAATTAAAGAGACCTTCGGAGAAAAGAGAACCACTTGCATTGATATCAAGAGCTCAGATGGAAACCCAGTTCTAAGCAAAGAAGGGAAAGCAGAAAGGTGGAAGGAGTATATAGAGGGTCTATACAAGGGTGATGTACTTGAGAGCAATATTATGGAAATGGAAGAGGATGTAGATGAAGATGAAATGGGAGATCTGATACTGCATGAAGAGTTTAGACAGAGCACTGAAAGACTTCAGTCGAAACAAGGCCCCAGGAGTAGACAACATTCCATTAGAACTACTGACAGCCTTGGAAGAGCCAGTCCTGACAAAACTCTACCATCTGGTGAGCAAGGTGTATGAGACAGGCGAAATTCCCTCAGACTTCAAGAAGAAAATAATAATTCCAATCCCAAAGAAAGCAGATGTTGACAGATATGAAAATTTCCGAACTACCAGTTTAATAAGTCACAGCTGCAAAATACAAACGCAAATTCTTTACAGACTAATGGAAAAACTAGTAGAAGCTGACCTCGGGGCAAGATCAGTTTTGATTCCGTAGAAATGTTGGAACACGTGAGTCAGTATTGACCCTACGACTTATCTTAAAAGAAAGATTAAGGAAAGTCAAGCCTACATTTCTAGCATTTGTAGATTTAGAGAAAGCTTTTGACAATTTTGACTGGAATACTCTCTTTCAAATTCTAAAGGTGGCAGGGGTAAAATACAGGGAGCGAAAGGCTATTTACAATTTGTACAGAAACCAGATGGCAGTTATAAGAGTCGAGGGACACGAAAGGGAAGCAGTGGTTGGCAAGGGAGTGAGACAGGGTTGTAGCCTATCCCCAATGTTATTCTATCTGTATATTGAGCAAGCAGTAAAGGAAACAAAAGAAAAGTTTGGAGTAGGTATTAAAATCCATGGAGAAGAAATAAAAACTTGGAGGTTCGTCGATGACATTGTAATTCTGTCAGAGACAGCAAAGGACTGTGGAACAGCAGTTGAATGGAATGGATAGTATCTTGAAAGGAGGGTATAAGATGAAAATCAACAAAAGCAAATCGAGGATAATGGAATGTAGTCGAATTAAGTCGGGTGATGCTGAGGGAATTAGATTAGGAAATGAGACAATTAAAGTAGTAAATGAGTTTTGCTATTTGGGGAGCAAAATAACTGGTGATGGTCGAAGTAAAGAGGATATAAAATGTAGACTGGCAATGGTAAGGAAAGTGTTTCTGAAGAAGAGAAATTTGTTAACATCGAGTATTGATTTAAGTGTCTGAAAGTCGTTTCTTAAAGTATTTGTATGGAGTGTAGCCATGTATGGAAGTGAAACATGGATGATAAATAGTTTAGACAAGAAGAGAATAGAAGCTTTCGAAATGTGTTGATACAGAAGAATGCTGAAGATTAGATGGGTAGATCACATAACTAATGAAGAGGTATTGAATAGAATTGGGGAGAAGAGGAGTTTGTGGCACAACTTGACTAGAAGAAAGGATCGGTTGGTAGGACATGTTCTGAGGCATCAGGGGTCACCAATTTGGTACTGTAGGGCAGCGTGGAGGGTAAAAATCGTAGAGGGAGACCAAGAGATGAATACACTAAGCAGAGTCAGAAGGATGTAGTTTGCAGTAGGTACTGGGAGATGAAGAATCTTGCACAGGATAGAGTAGCATGGAGAGCTGCATCAAACCAGTCTCTGGACTGAAGACCACTATATCAAAGATTCCAAGACTTACCAAGCGGGAAAGCACCAGTAGATAGGCACAATGAATAAAACACACACACAGAATTTGAGCTTTCGCAACCGGCGGCTGCTTCGTCAGGAAAGAGGGAAGGAGAGGGAAAGACGAAAGGATGTGGGTTTTAAAGGAGAGGGTAAGGAGTCATTCCAATCCCTGGAGTGGAAAGGCTTACCTCGCGCGCGCACACACACACACACACACACACACACACACACACACACACACACACACACACACACACACATATCCATCCATACATACACAGACACAAGCAGATATATGCGCGAGACATGTCTGCTTGTGTCTGTGTATGTGCGGATGGATATGTGTGCGAGTGTACACCTGTCCTTTTTTCCCCCTATGGTATGTCTTTCCACTCCCAGGATTGGAAACTCTCTTTACCCTCTCCCTTAAAACCCACATCCTTTTTGTCTTTCCCTCTCCTTCCCTCTTTCTTGAAGAAGCAACTGTTGGTTGCGAAAGCTAGAAATTCTGTGTGTGTTTTATTCATTGTGCCTATCTACCGGCGCTTTCCCGCTTGGTAAGTCTTGGAATCTTTGTTTTTAATATATTTTTCCCATGTGGAAGTTTCTTTCAATTTTATTTATATCATCATATATATCCACATATCCATCCACACGTGTGTGTGTGTGTGTGTGTGTGTGTGTGTGTGTGTGTGTGTGTGTTTGTGTTTGTGTTTGTGTTTGTGTTTGTGTTTGTGTGTGCGCGCGCGCCTGCTCGTGCGCGCGAGTATATACCCGTCCTTTCTCCCCCCTAAGGTCTTTCCGCTCCCGGAATTGGAATGACTCCTTACCCTCTCCCTTAAAACCCACATCCTTTCATCTTTCCCTGTCGTTCCCTCTTTCCTGACAAAGCAACCGTTGGTTGCGAAAGCTTGAAATTTTGTGTGTGTGTTTGTGTGTCTTTTTTTGTGTCTGTCTACCAGCGCTTTCCCAAAAACCCGGGAATTTTTTCATCCGGGAGAATGCCGGGAAAAACCCGTGAATTTTTGGAATTCTGGGAATTTTTCATTGTTTTAGCTTTCAGTCAAATTTTTGGAATTTTGACTGCAGAATTGATTCTCTAGCAAAGAATGTTATTGTATCCTGCTACTGGAGAGTGATACTGCAGCAATAAAAGATAAACAAGAGGGAAAAAAATAAAACTTTAGTGGCAAAGGAAGTGTGCAATTTACAACAACAAAACACTGTGCACGCACAAGCGTCTGCAAATAGCAAAAATATGTCAACGTAACAATAAACTGCTTGCTATGAGCATGACTTCACAACTGTTCACATTAGGTTCGTTTGACCAGTTGCCAGCAGTCTGTTGCGAATGCGTGTTTGACTCGCGTATAAGTAGTACCTTCTCCCGCTTCCCGCTTCCCGCTTCTAGAAGTTTGGCTGTTAGCGTTGGTAGTAGCAGCAGCAAGCAGCCAGAGAAAAATTTCCCGCTACTAGAAGTTTGGCTGTTTGCTGCATCGGTAGTAGGAGCAGCAGCAAGCAGCCAGAGAAAAATTTTTCTCGCGAGCCCTCGCTGCCAGATTCGCGCTTGCACAGAGTTGTCTGAGTTGTAGGTAACCCGTGTTTATGTTAAGTGATTTCGCTGCTTCTCTTCGTGTACAGCTGCCACGTCAAAATGAAAACAAAACGGATTTCTGTGGCTGGGAGCTATCAAGTGAATTAAAATACATTCACATAATTACAGAGGGCAAAAATATATTATTAATTTCAGTTTTCTGATTTTATTTTATTTCCAAGTTAGCAGTCAAGCATTAATCGCCTTGAAGAACAATGAAGTTATTTTTGCAAGTTTGCTTAAGAAATTTGGCTTTATTAATCTTTCCGCTGAGGCAATCATTTTATTTGAAATGAAGTGTTTCATTATACAGTAGTGGCTAGTTCCAACTGTTCGCTGAATTTCAAGTGCACGTTATCATCTTCTGCCACGTATGGCATTATGCCATAATAAGGAACCAAAAATGAGATCGTAGAGTACTGGTACTCCGAGAAAATTTACATCTTAAAAACCACACTGAAAAGCTTAATATCAGCTAGGACCTACTTCATTGTGAATCTGGAAAAAGCCAGTTTGCACTTCAAGCCGAATTATGCATTTTAGTATAGTTTGCAAAATTCCGCTGCTCTTTGGAGTATCCTCTGATGCCCTGTTTCTTTTATGGTGTAATGTAAGCTCTCTTAGTGCTTTATACACACAAACATGCGGGCTCCCTACACCACTGCAGTTGCACACACACAATAATGTCTGTTTTCTGGCGCTCTCTGGCAACTGGAAAATCGAACCTATTTCTAACACTCTCCGGATAGTATTGCGAACGGTGGTTAGAAAAGCGTTACTTACAAAGTAAATTTCTTTTTGCGCAAGATGAAATTTGTTACGTGTGAGAAAGTGTGATGCATATCTAAATCACAGAGCGTTCGAAACTGAACAGTTTGAGGACCAGCCACATACAATAATTTCGAGCCGAGACATTTATATCATAATTTTACATATACTGACACATTTGTGTGATGTATCTTAAAGTATAACACACGCAAAAAAAGATCAATATTACATGTGAAAGCTTAACTTCTGGTGTAGCGTGTTAATCCTAGAGACCAAAATTATAAGTGAAAGCTTAGCTGTACTGTGCACATTAATGTAAACCGTTAACTTTTCCTCTTGTTTGTTCGCTCTATGTAACCAGCGATATTGCTATTGGCTGACTATAACACGTGTCCTTTGCTCTGAATAGCTGCTGTCATCGATCATTGGCTGATGAGATCTCGTGGCTTGAGATATGACTCGCCTACAAAATGTTTCAACACTCTGGAAACTAACGCGCTGTGTTTGGTGTAATTCGAATTTATACTTTCATAATACAAAAATATGCAGCGTATATGTTGCTGCAAATCAAAGGTCTTTCCAAAACTTTTTTTTTTCCTTAAAAAAAAAAAAGGTTTCTCCTTAACTTCTTTGCCCCGTCTTTTCTTTTTTTTCCAGGAAGTTCTATTGTGATTGTATAAAACGTTAACCATTCAAAGGATTGATAAGTTCTACAGTTCCGAGGGGACAATCTACGGAAAACCTACTGTCACTTAGCACAGAAAAAGTGTATTTTCACCCGGGAAAAAAACATATTTTTTAAACAGGATAGCTGGGAGAATTCCGGGAATAGTCCGGAATTTTTTTTTCCCTTGTCCCCCGTATACACCCTGGTTTGGTAATCATTGTTGCCACTATGGTCACTAATACCAGTTTCTATGTGAAAATCCTCAAAGATGTCAGGTTTGCTGCCATTAGATTCAATATATTTCCATCGTGATTGGGGTTCCTAACTGTTTGTTCTAGGTAGTTTTTAGAGAAGGCATTTAGTTAAGTTTCACAGATTGTCTATCATGCCATCACTAACGAAACTGTAATTTTCCCGATTAATTGTTGGATGATTAATGTCTCCTCTGATGGTTACAGTATGACTGGTTTCAATCAGCTTTTTGTACCTAGTAGTATGTGAGCTTCACTGCTTCTCATGAGCTTTTCAGACTCTGGCACTTTGTTGCGAATGCTTTGGCAGTTAACCATTAGGATTTTAACACTCTCATCTATGGGAGGCATATCTTTCTACCTTACAATGATATGATCTGGATTGGGTGGAGAGTTGCGTAATACAAAAAACACACGTGTACACCCCATACACAGTCGGCTACCTGAGTAGCAGCCTCTTTGATGTGTAGTGCACACTTGACTGATTTAGGGGGACACTGCAGTTCTCAACTGTATGGTGCAAGTCAAGGAAGTTGCAGCCTAGCATGTCACAAAACCTTTGAAGTCTCTGGTTTAGTCCTTCCACTCTACTCAGAATCAAAGGGCTCTGATCAGTTCTGGGAACAGTGCTGCAAATTGTGAACCTTGTTGAAATTCCCGGTGCAAAGCTGGTCTTCTCTACCTTCACTGCCAGTTACTGGAATGACCCAGATGTAACTTCTGAGCCTAGATGACACACACAGTTTGTCCCAATGTGTGCCACACACTGCCGTTGGTTGCACTGTGTCCCCCTCAGTGGCTGCTGGAATAGCCTCTTCAACATGTTAAATGAGGCCCCCCTCATTTTTGTCCCTTGCTGCTATTTCCCCGAGGGATACCGTCATTTGCCATACTTTGGAATCACCAACAATTAATAGACCCATATCCATTTGTGTCTGCCTCTTTATGACACCAGACAAAACAGGTGAAGTGAGTCCCTCTGGCTCATATTCAGCTTCAATGATAGACAGCACCTCAAACTTGTAGATTAGGGGTCGGTACTACACCCTGAGTCCTGTCTGGTCGCTGTCCACTCTGCATGGGATGCCTTGACCAACCATTAATACACCACTCTCAGTTAAGTGGACGAGTAATAACGGATCCCGTACTTTCTGCAGAGGAGACAGGCTCCACAGGAGAGGATAGTACTTGAGGTTTCTGTGGTACCAGTATCACAGGTACAAGACTCTTGAAACCTCTTCCAACACATCGATTCGCAGCAGCAGGCAGTTGTTTGACAATAGTCAGTTGATTTTGTGACATCTCGTCTTACTAACTGACTTTGATACAACTGTTCACATAACAACAGCACAACAATTGTTGTTGATATCCAATTCAAGCTGCGACCTGTATTTCATTCTGAATTTTTCCGGTGCACTTAAAGAGAGAATTACAAGCTGGTGTAAAGCTGTGCATGTGTAGTAGATTCTTTCATTGTCTCCAAAAGAGCTAGGTGACACACCTCGTGAACTTCCTGGCAGATTAGAACTGTGTGCCCGACTGAGACTCGAACTCGGGACCTTTGCCTTTCGCGGGCAAGTGCTCTACCATCTGAGTCTCGGTCGGGCACACAGTTTTAATCTGCCAGGAAGTTTCATATCAGCGCACACTCCGCTGCAGAGTGAAAATCTCATTCTGGCAAGTAAACATTGTTTATTTTTGAAAGAAATTTGTCGCATTTGTTATGTAAGAAGTGAGGGAAGTGGGTGGGGGATGTCAGACTACACTCCTAGGCACCTGTTTTCATTCCTGAGTTCTGTCTATCATTTCTTCTATCAGTAATGTTCCGTTCACTTCAGGCAGTGATTATTTTATAAACATCAAGTTGCACTATGATTCTGATTTTACATTAAGTGGCAGGTTTCCCTGCAAGTCATTTCACAAGTTATAGGATGCCATAAGACTTCCAGTACGACTATCCCTATAGCTGAGATGGTGTAACAAGAGCCCTGGCAGTTCACAGCACTGTTGCCAGCTTTGAACTGTGAAACGCTTATGGCTGCAGGCGAAAAAAGCAACTATCTACAGAGCAGTCACAACAATGAGGCGTTGCTATAGAGATGTTTACAAAATTGTGTCACATTATTGGCTGAGATAGGCTCACAAATATGCCATGTTGTAACTGTCGGCAATCAGTTTACGACGACTCAACTATAGTAAAGCACTGCTGTGTTCAAACCAATCTTTGGGCTGATGATAGCTGTACTTTACCTGTTTTGTCCTTTGTCTTTGTAAACAGTCGATTTGCCGAGGGGAAAATAGGGGAAAATTCTGGAGTGGAAGAGAGAGAAAATTGGCTTCTTCTGGAAATTTATAATTTTTCATAAAAATGTTACAGAATTAATATGACTCCCAAATTTTAGTGTGTACGTATCATAAGAATATTTTTCTTTCTCTTAGGAGAAGATGGAGTCAGAGGAAGTGCAAGGGGAGGTAATGGATAAAAAGTCATCACTACAACCAATTGAAACAATTGAAATAAAAGAAGAAAAACTCAGTGAAGCGGAAGAAGAAATTGTGGAAGAGGATGCAAGTTTAAAAGTTCCTTGTGTTGAATCAACTACTCTACCAGAGCTTGAGCAGAAATCCGATCCAAACAAGAAGATGGAAAATGTAATTAAAAGTGTTGCTGGAAAGGGTATGCGTCCAAATATAAACAAAGGGGCAGATGAAGGCTCAAGTGAAGATGAATATGTAGTAGAGAAAATTCTTGCAAAAAGATTCAATCCAAGAAGAAAGTACTATGAATATTTGCTGAAATGGGAAGGCTATCCACAGTGAGTATTCTGTTTTATCCTCTTTTTAACTTTCCTTTCAGCTATGATTGTACATTCAGTCATAAGCAGTTGAATTAGATACACCTAACTCAACAGCATATAGCATCCTGTTTCACATTGATTATAGTGGTGATGAATTGTACTTTGACCTTAACAGGACACTGAAAGCATGGTGGAGCCATCTTAATCCATAAGTATTCATCTGTTGCCTGCAACTCACGGAGATTGGACAGAACTTGGACCAGAATGCTCACACTTCTGTCATTGATGTTACAGTTATGCTTGAAATGTCAGATGACTTGAAGAGCTATGTAACATTGTGATGAAATTTGGGTGTATCGGGAGGTGTTTTTCTCTGATGAAAGTACAGTTTAGCAGTAAGATGCTGCAGCTGTACATATATGTATGATAAGACAGTAGATGTCTGTATTGGTAGCCAGTGAGAGATGGTGGCAGGCAGCTGGTGGTCTTGTTTTGTCCCGTGTAAATATCTCCTACATAAGAGTACCTCCACCACCTGCCTGATAGGTGCCCTGCTTGTGAGCAAGATGCATCACTTCATTTGCTGTTATAATCTACAATAGTCAGTGATAACATCTGTCATCAATATGTTATTGCCCTTAGAGCTGACTGTGGTGGTGGCAGTTTACTGCATATCGAGGTGCTTACAGTACAGGTTTGACGTGGTGTGTGATGGAATATGCCGAGTACCAAGTAGCCGCAATCAAACTGCATTTTGAACTGTCACATTGACAGCTGGTACTAAGTCTAATTGGCATGTCAGTCACTCACATTACATTTCGTATTGTTCCTTTTACCATGACAACAGTAACACACCCTCCCAAACACTTCAGTTATCTTCAGTTCAATTGTTCATGTGTGTATTACTCCACTTTCATTCATTACTAACTACCCTAAAACTTAAAAGTATTTAATGTCAAATGATTATCTATCCTGCCTATCACATGTGGCCTATAACAACATTGAGTTACATAAATTTTGATGAATGTGCTTTAAATGCCCTTGTAGATGCCAGTATTATGCGACCATAGGTTTAATGAGTCATTGTTGCAAAATACTGGCGTAAATTACCTACAAAAGATTGGAAGAACTGGTAGAAATTAATCCATTGGAAGATTAATGTGGGTTCTGCAGAAATGTAGGCACATGCACGGCAATACTGTGACTTATGACTAATCTTAGAAGATAGATTTAAGAAAGACAAATCTACATTTATATAAGATATATAAGATTCCTAAATTTAAAAAAGCTTTTGAATGGAATATGCTCTGAAACAATGAAGTTTATGAGGAACAAAGTAGAGGGAGCAAAAAGTGATCTACAACATGTACAGAGACAAGTTGTAAGACTCAAAGGACATGAAAGGGAAGCATTAGTTGAGAAGGAGTGAGCCAGACCTGTAACCTATCCCTATATTTTTCAGTCTGTACCTTGAGCAAGCACTAAAGCAAACTAAGGAGACTTTTGGACACAAGAAGAAAAAATAAATATTGTTAACATTTCCCTAGTGATGATACAAATCTGGCAAGAGGCAGCAAAGAACTTGGAAGATAAGATTAATGAAATGGCTAGTGCCTTGCAATTATCAGGCAAACCTCAACAAAAGCAAAGTAAGAGTAAGAGCATGTAGTCAAATTACATCAGGTGATGTTGAATAATAATATCTACATCCGTACTCAAGCCACTATGTGGTGTATTACCGAGGTTACCATGTACTACTACTAGTCATTCCCTTTCCTATTTGACTTATATCCATCTGCACAAAACTTAATTTCTCTCATATTGTCTTTGTGATCATTTAGAGAAATGTACGTTGGCGCCAGAATAATCATTCTGCAGTCAGCTGCAAATTCCTTTTTTTAAATTGTCGTCTTTCCTCCAGGGATTCCCACTTGAGTTTGCGAAGCATCTCTGTAACATTCTCATGTTAATTGAACCTACCAGTAACTAATCTAACAGCACGCACCTGAATTGATGTGTTCCTTTAATTCAACCTGGTGGGGATCCCGAACACTCGAGCAGTACTCAAGCATGAGTTGTACTTGTGTCCTGTAAGTGGTCCCCTTTACAGATAGAACCCACTTTTCTAAATTTCTTCCACTGATCCAAAGTTGGCTAATCGCTTTCCCTGCTACTGTCCTTACTGGTTGTTCTATTTCATATTGTTTTGCAATTTTGCATCTTGACATTTAATTGACATGACTGTGACAAGTAGTACACCACTAACACTGTATTAGAACATTATAGTTCCTAGTCAACTGCATTAACTCACATGTTCTTCATTTGGAGCAAGTTGCCATTCATCACACCAAACAGAAGTTCTAAGTCATCCTGTATCCTTCTACAGCCGCTCAACGATCATACTCTACAGTATACTGTAGCATTCTCACCAAAAGTTGCACACTGCTGCTCATCCTGTCTGTCAAATCATTTGTGTATGTATAGGACAAGAGTGGTGTTCATCACACTTCCCTGGGGCATTCTCTCTGATGAACAATTACTGTCGAGTTCAATGTACTAGGTTCTATTACTTATGAAGTCTCTGAGCCACTCACCTATCTTGAGCCACTCACATATCTAGTAACCTATTCCATATGCTATATGCTCATACCTTCATTGACAGCCTGAAAGGGGTCAGATCTGCATGTGAATGTGTTAATGGGGGGAGGGGAAGAGAGGGGGAGCAGTTCATTTATTGGAATCTGCTCAAATAGATCATGTATCAGAAGGTGTTAGAGTTCGGAATCTGCAGTTATAAATCTTGTGTCAGTCTTAATACAGCCAACTCCAAATCATTAGGTTCATCATTAGATAATGATAGAGGTGAATTTTATTACTTGTGATTAAAGTTTTGTTAAATATCTAGAACACTTTAAATGTTTGTTGTTTCAATTCATCCATGTGTTGTAGCAATGTTATTGCCATAGTTAAACATGATTCCTCTCAATTTCTTAAAAATTGCAGTAAAGCTTCTATGATTAACTAAGTGAACTAGAAATTGTGACTGTGTACTTAATATCATATTTCTTGGTACAGCAATGTTTTTCTTTTATTTTGAATCTTGTTTTCTTTTCCTCCTGAAGCAGTAGTTTTCCATATCATATGCAAATGAGAGCCAATATTGTTTTATTATAAGTACAGTAGATGTCATATTTTAATAAAATATTTCCTTAAATGTGCAATTTAGGTGATTTTAAAATTTGTGTTCAAACTGGTGTGTTGCTGTCACAGTGATCAAAATACATGGGAACCGGTGCATAATATGGCAGCTTGTGACAAATTGGTTGAGACATTTGAAAGAAATTTAGCAAGGCAGAAAGCAGCTCAACAACAGGGAAAGATAATGTCAGCTGCTACACCAAATCAAAAGCCTGTGTCAAGGACGCCAAAACCCCAGGTGAAGAGTATAGAGCCACCAGTTGAACCAGGAAACAGTGGTGGCATTGAAAGGTAAGACAAGTAACCGTGTATTGTGTCTCCCTCCATTGAGCCCCCTCTCCCCCTCCCTTTGGGAGGGCAGTGGTTCAGGGAGGGCAGTGGTTCAAATTCCTGTCTATCCATGAAGACTTAGATTTTCTACAATTTCCTTAAATTACTTAAGATGAATGCTGGTATGGTTTGTTTGAGAGGTCACGGCTAATTTCCATCTCCATCTTTCCTTCCCCAAAATATGTGTATGCTCCATCTCTAGAGACTATTGTTGAGTGTCCTAGGTCTGCTAAAGTGAAATGAACACACTATATTACACTGTAGGGATGGATGCACTGTTATCACCTGAAAGTTCACAAAAACAGTCTCACAACAGTTCGTCATGAAAGTGTAGACACACCAAGATAACAATATAAAGATTCTCTGCAGCCATGTAAGTCTGTCAGCATTCATTTATTCACAATCCAGAGAGTTGTCCAGATTAGTTCCAATTAGCAGACCATTCACATATGCACAGCATCAGTGATATAGATACTGTACTAGAATCATGACACTGCAGCCAGCAGTTGCTGGCGTTCTGTTCTCTGTATGCCTTCTGGTAGTCATTGGTGCAGCAAGTGGGAAGAGATGCCTCTCCCTGGTGGACCTACATTGATGTCACTGGACCTGTGGTTGTTGGACTGCCTCTGTCTGGCATCTTAAAGTTGTAGAGAGATGAACTCCGTCCTGGCTTGAGGTGGAAGCTGCTAGGCGTAGACACAGCTGGTTTGCATGCTGTATCAGCAAGGTGCCATTGGGTGAACATTGGTTGTCCACAGCCAAGTTGGATGATGCCTGGTAGCTCTGCTGGATCTTTCCCTAAGATGTGATCCCATATCTCCATGTCCATAGAGTAGTGGGGGCGATGTTTGGTCTAGCATGTGTTGTTGGCAGAAGGTTCCAGAGTGTCCAGTGTCGGAGATCGTGCAACAGTTTCACTGAAGTGTGTGCCTCGATTGTTTTGGTTGTGAACTAGGTTGAGACCTCAGCTTTGGATTTTTACCCTAAAAGATGTGACGGACTGCCCTGCTTCAGCATTGGAGACAGAGAGAAATGCTGCTGTTGTCTGTTGCGTTATGCCATTCTGAAAGCAGAATCCTGAAACATACTAAGTGAGCTTCGGGGGCCATTGTCCATTATTGTCTTGGGGCCTCTTCAATGGTGAATATTTTCTTCAATCCATTGCTGAGGTATTCCTCGTTCATATGACGAGGGGGGAGGGGGAGATTTGGAGCATGTGCCAATGATAACGAGTCTATTTCTCACAGGAATAGGCAAGAAAAGTCGACATCTACACACCTCCTATGGTGCCACAGTATCTACCAGGCTTGGAATCTTCGACAGGTTGCTGACTTAAGTTAAGAAGCGGGAGGATTGCTTGATGTTGGGCCTGATAGATGTATCACATTCTCAATGCTTCCATGTGCATCGCCCCCAGTGATCAGAAGTGCAGATAAGTTATGGTTGCCTGGATAGCCGAGTGTGTTAACACACCGATTCCTGGATTGCGGGGGACAAATCTGACCTGGGTAGGATCCATTTTGTGGATAGACAATGAGGGCTGGTGAATGTAACCTGGAAGTAGTTTTCATACAGTTCCCCATGTCCCACTAGGTAAATGCAGAACTAGTATCCACATCTCACCTAAGGTATGAGCTACACAAATGTTTAGAAAATGTTCCCACCCTTGTGCGTATGCTTAACTGTAGATATGGACAGCTAGTACGGTAACTCGCTCTACAGAAGTGGACTACGTGCTGGAGGAAATGGACCAAGATGGCCATTGTAGGGCATAATCCTGTTGCAACAGCTTGCTTGCTGTGTGAGTATGCCACTCGTCTCGTCATGTGAATATGCTGGCTAGTAGCGTTTCCCACAGCTGATATAAATACAGTTGCCCAGTGAATGGTCGGTTACCTCTGTACTTGCATGTGATATAATCAATTGCTATAATCTCTGTTCAATAAAAAGCTCACTTGACAGTGGTCTTTCTTTCGGGTCGCGATTTGGAGTCTCTCTCTTTTTGCTCTTGGCCTGTTGACACTGGAGTTGGAGTGTCTCTCTCTCTCTTTGCTCTTGGCCTGTTGACACTGGTGTGGCTAAGGTTTCCTCTTTGCACTTCATTATTTACATAGCTTGCCTTGGTCTTGTCATATCTGTGGCCTGTCCACCATCAGTGAGCCACATTTAGCTCAGCTACCACTTGATGTCATGCTCTCTTCCACAGAAGGCCTCTCTGCCTTATGCCTTCAGTTGTTTTTCTGTTGGGTTATGATACTTCCAGCTAATCATGGATATAACATTGTTTTTTTAAGTAGCTTGGATGCCAAATTGGCTTGCATGCTGGAGAAACAGCAACAGGTAATGCAACAGCAGCTGCTTCAGTTAGACGTGTCACAACAGTCACTTTAGCTTCAGGCAGACAAACTCTGAGCGCACGAGGTCACTTTGCTGTAGGCCTCAGAGTCCCCTGCAGTCGATGCCCCCAATTATACTTTGTCATGTGCCCCTTTGAGTGACACTATTGAGGACTGGATCACATATTTGCATCAGCTGAAGCAACATTTCACAGTGTATTGAGTCACAGATGATTCATTGCAGCAATTGTTATTTCTGTCTTGCATGTTGCTGGACGTATTTTTTATGCCCCACAAATTAGCACAGCTGTCTGATCTCATTTCACTCTTCTTTCAAGAGCTATGTGCTCTGTTTGCTAATTAGTATTCCCAGAGGTATCATGTGGTTGCCTCCAGGCTTGAGTTTCCCCAATACCCTAAACAGCCTTGGACAGTGGTACTGCTACTGGTTCACTTGACTTGCCACAGTCTCAGCCGAAAATGCAATTGCACATGCAGTGATCAAGTCTACAAGGCTTTGTATGCAAACTGCTTGTTTTTTGATGCTGTTGTTCAGCTGGAACCTGATTCTGATGTCCGCACAGCAGCCTTGAAACTAGATAACCCATTGATGGAGGACATCTTGTGAATTACACACTCGTTCAAGCTTGCACAGGCTGCTCTCGCTAAAGACTCATGACAAGGCCACAAGTTTGTGTGCTTAACATGGTTCCGTGCAGTCCACCCCAGCATTGCAGGCCTAGGATGACGCCCAGGTTGCAGCAGCATTGTGATTCGTCATTGTCCGATGTCTCTATGGCATCTGAGTCTCAGGTCAACTATCATTAACTGTCATGCTTCGTGCCCTCGGTGTTTACTGCCCACTCCCGAGCAGATTGTCCAGGTTGCTGGGGGTTGTGCATGTGCTGTGGCAAAGAGGACCATCTCTGCTCAATGTGTCAGAACCGAGAAAATCACCCCATCCTGCGTCATGAGTGCACCAGGACACCATATGTGCACTGCAGCCAGTGGACCCCACCCCCAAAACACCTTCTCACAGAAAATGTTTCTCACTGTTGGCATTGCTTACCAGGACACCCATTTCCAGAAAGACACAGAGGACACCGTTTCCTAATAATTCAGGCATCATAAGCATGATGAGGCTCCTCTAAGTTGTCCCTGCCCCCACACTGTTTGTTGGCCTACAGGGATGGTTCTTTTCCTGTTCATGGGCGGGTCTTGACCCTATGGCCTATAAAAGCATTACACAGCTCATCACATTATTTTTTGTCAACCACCCATCTGCTGCCAACATTTTTATCCTCGACGGCTTTACATCATTTGGGTTTTGTATTTCTGGTGAAGTCAGTATTCAGGGTGTATACGCCCCGGGAGATCTGTTTACATTAAATTCATTTTAGAGTTACGAGTGGGCTTGTGCACATGCACAGTTGAATTGTGTTTGAGTTGCAGATTCTCCCACTTCTGGTTACAGGAATGTGGCTGTTGGCTGTGTAAGTAGTCGCAGCAAGCAGCTAGATGCTACCGGGAAAAGGGGGTGCCAAATTAATATTCTTGAGGAAAAGAACTTGTTTCACAAAGTGCCTAGCATCCAGCGCACGTTTGTCTATCGACAAATGGTTTTGAAACGCTTCCCTGTTGGTTTTTGAACATTTTGGAACACATTTTAAGTTGATTTCTGACTGAATGCTATTTTGATTTTTGAATGCGTGATGTCTCTGTCAGGAGAATCCTCGTCGCATCTAGAAATAAACTTTCCGCAGACAAAGGGGGACGGGGCTTTACGAGCTGAATGGAGTAAAGCCGAATGGATGAATGCCAATCGCTGTCTGATTATGTGGTTGATTGGGTTTGTGAATGACCAGCGTTGTTATAATTACTAGCAAAATCTATAGATTCAGACTACCAAAATGGAAATAAACAACTGACAGGAATAACAGGTGCGAAAGATTACGTATTATCTTCTCGGTATATCCAAGAAAATGAAATTTTGACAGAAAATTTTTGGTCAGATTGCTATACTAGTAAGGACAAGTTATACAGTCCCTGTATTGCAGCTGAAGTTCTATTTTAGAAGTAATGCAGAAAAAGTGTTGTACGAACACGTAATAGTGCCTAACCAGAAAATAATCACGGGATAACTAAACCTGTGATTCTGGCAGTGTTAGTGAAGTTAATCGGCAAACAAATTTTAACAATGGCATGAATGCACAAATTATAGAAGAATAAGATGATTCCAAAATTATAAAAAAAAATTTGTAATACTACTTTTCGATCTCGTGCTTGAGAAACTCATGCGTATGAATGAAATGTGAAACTATTTCCTAACATAAAGCTTTTTGCTTGTAGTAGGTCTAATGGGCAATATTGGTACTTCATGAATTATATTTTGTCTTGTTATAAAAATGGCCATTTATGCCAAAACAGTCTCGTTTATTTGGTGTGTGTTACAAAACTGCTGCAATACTAGAAAGGCCTATGTTGTTTTGATAATGGCTTTTCGATTTTTCATGTAGCAAAACGACTGACAAACTTTGATGAGGTAATACATTTTTTCTCAGAAAAGAAAGCACGCCATGCAAAGCTGTAGCAAGACTAGAGAGAGGAAAAAATGCTAGGAGCTAAGGATTGATGAAATGTGTAATTTCTTGCTTATCTCTTGTCTTTATTGGTTTTATGTATCCTATATTTAATTTTGTATGACACAAAACAGCAAGTTATTAGCTAATAGACAATAAAGAGTGCAAATTTTCTGAAGAGTTCCATTTCAATTTCCACTGTCCTGAATATAGTTTGAAGGTATCCGTTACAAATATACATGTTTCAATTCCACAGAGTGAAATACAGTGATGTGTGGAGAAGAATGCTTTATGAAGTGGCGTGGCGCTGCACTTTGGCACACTAAGTCTAAATAATATATCTTAACATTTCCTCGAACACATGTGTTTTATGTTTCAGACTTTTCAGAAAGATATGCACCACAAGAGGGACATATTTTTGAAAATTCAATTTTTTTAGTATTGACCCGGTTCACAAATATCGTGGATCCCGGGCTGATGTGCAGAACAGTCTGAGTTATAGTGGGTAGTCTCCACATGACCCATGTTTACATTTAGTGATTTTGCAGTTTCCCCCTCATTTACTCTCACAGCAAATGAAAACAAAATGGATATCTGTGGCAGGGAGCTATCAAGTGAATTAAAATGCATTCAAATAATTACAGAAGGCTAAAATATGTCATTAGTTTCAGATTGTATTGTATTTCCACTTTCTGACAGTCAAGCATTAATCGCCCTGCAGAACAATGAAGTTACTTTTGTCTGTTTGCTAAAGAAATTTGACTTTTATAAACTTTTTCCGCAGAGGCAGTCAATGTATTTGAAACAAAATGTTTAATTCCACAGTAGTGGCTAGTTTCAACTGTTCGCTGCATTTCAAGTGCATGTTTTCATCTTGTAGCACATTTGGCATTTTGCCATAATACAGAACCAAGCATGATATAATACAATACTGGTGCTCCAAGAAAACTTAAATCCCAAAAACCACACCGAAAAGCTTAATATCAGGTCGAGGTCTACTTCATTGGGAATCTGGACATAAGAATGTGCACTTAAGTATGCTCTTTAAATGTGCACATTTTAGTATGGTTCACGAAATCCCAATGCTCTTGGAATAACCTCTGATTTCTTCTTTCTTTTATGTCATAATGTATGATCTTTTAATATTTTACACATACGTATATACCGGCTTCCTAAGTCATGATAGCTGCGCAAGCGCGGTGTTGCCTGTTATCTGCACTCTCTGGCAACTGCTGAAACGTGCCTGTTTCTAACAGGTCGTGGGAAAATATTGCAAATGGTGGTTTAAAATGTGTTACTTTCAAAGTAAATATCCTTTTTGTAAGTTGAACTATATGCGAGAATGTACCATGAATTTATTAAATCACAGGGCGTTTGACTCTCATTTAAAAATCAACGGGCCATTTAGAAAAATTTTGAACCCTGAAGATCAGACATTTATGTTATTATTAAAAATTTTACTGGCACATTTGTGTGAACAATGGACCTTGCTGTTGGTTCGGAGGCTTGCGTGCCTCAGCGATACAGATGGCCATACTGCAGGTGCAACCACAACGGAGGGGTATCTGTTGAGAGGCCAGACAAACATGTGGTTGCTGAAGAGGGGCAACAGCCTTTTCAGTAGTTGCAGGGGCAACAGTCTGGATGATTCACTGATCTGGCCTTGTAACACTAACCAAAACGGCCTTGTTGTGCTGGTACTGCGAACGGCTGAAAGCAAGGGAAACTACAGCTGTAATTTCTCCTGAAGGCATGCAGCTTTACTGTATGATTAAATGATGATGGTGTCCTCTTGGATAAAATATTCCGGAGGTAAAATAGTCCCCCATTCGGATCTCTGGGCGGGGACTACTCAAGAGGACATCGTTATCAGGAGAAAGAAAATTGACCCTTGCCTCGTGCCATTTTCTTCCATTCACCCTACTGTTGTGGCAGCCAGTACATATGCCTGTGGCATTGGGGCAGTGTTGGTGCCTAGGAAGGGGCGGCTCTGAATTAAGTTGCCTATATCATACTTGTCAAAGACGTGCAGCAATTCCCAACTCAAAAAGGAAGCACTAGCAGTAGTGGTTGCCATTAAAAAAAAAATTAATGTCTACCTTTTTTGGGACAGTTCTCCCTAATTACTGATCATAAACTGTTGTTGGCGTTATTTGGGCCACTCCAGCCTTCTAGAGTGAACGCTTCCAATGCTTGTTCTTGAGAGCATACAATTATACCATATTGTACAAGCCCATAGCACAGCATTCTAATGTCAGTGCATTGTCGTGTCTACCCACTGGGCCAAACCTTGATTTCACCTAACAGGAGGTCCTCTACTTGAACATTGATACCAAGTGGCAACTTGCATTGGACCATTTACCCATTACGGCCATACGGGTCACCACCGTCATGTGCCAGGACCTCATTTTGCAGCAGGTTCTCAGCTACATGAGCATTGGCAGGTTAGCTTACCTCACCTGAGGGTCAGAAAATAAATTCAGCTCCTGGAAACATTTCTCAGATTCTCTCAGTTGTTGATGCTGTCATTCTTTTGGACACTTTAAGATAGGTGCACAAGAAACGGTTCTCCCAGTAAACTTAACGCCAGTGGGTGGTGAGCTATCATCACCGAGAACATTGGGGTATGTCCTGCATAAGGTGCTAGCTCGCATGTATACTGGCCAGGAATCGATGGTGAAATAAAAGCAATGGTCCATGGCTGCATGGCGTGTGCATGGCATCAGGCAGCGTATGAACACTCCCTGGTCTACACTCACCTGGTCTGAGACCACACCCATCTCGATTTTGTGGGCCCGTTTTTGGACTCGGAATGGTTACTCATTGTGAATGCTTACTCAGAAGTACCCAAATCTTGTGCACCTGCTGTCCTCCATGACAGATGCTACCCTCACTGCCTTGGCTTAGGATCTGTCCATCAAACGGTTACCTCACACATTGGTCTCAGATAGAGGGCCAAAATTCACAACATCTGCCTTCAAAGATTTCTGGGCAGCCAATGGGGTAAAACATATTTGCAGCCCTCCAGGCCTTCATTCCTCAGATGGTGAAGTTGAATGTAACATTTGGACCTCTAAGCAGCAAATGATAAAAGCCATCAAGTCTTCTGCCACTATATTGGTCGCCACCCTGTTATTGAGCAGGTTTCGAACCACACCAATTTCCAACTGTAGATGCGCTGTGCATCTCTATAGGCAGCAGCCACAGACCCTACTTCGTTGCTGCCCTATACAGAATCCCACGCCCACCCCTCCCAACATTATGCGCCTGTCATGGCTGTATGGGCCTGATCGAACGGGAGTAATGGGGCTTGGAAACAGGCAATAATAGTGAAGACCCATGGGCAGTGTGTTACATCGATCCAAACAACCAGCTGTGCTCTCAACCATAGTTGTTGCATTTGCTGCCACTTCCTTCAGTGCCTTACCCAGTGACAATGTTGCCACATGGCCGGCTCCCCCATCCGCTGCCTTCGACTCCGCACAGTTGCACCAGCGATCGCTCCTGCATCCACATGGTTTGGTGGAACCCCCTTTTCCATTGCCAGCGATGTCCTGATGTATGCCGCTGAACATCCTCTCTTCCCATAGCCGGCAGGTGAAGGAACCGGGTCTTCGCCTATGCATCCATTCTACCCTCCACATTACCATCCTGGGCAATACCACCAACATGGGCTGGGTTGGGGAGGGAGAGATATTCAGTTCCGCAGAAGTTAAATCTCCGCTGGAGGACACAGACTTAGATGGCCATTAGGTGGCACAGTCCTGCTGCAGCACTGCACTTGCAGCGGAAGCATGCCACTTGTGTTGCCATATGAATACATGGGCCATTAGTATTCCTTGTGGCCTATGTAAATATGGCTGTCCAGCAGTCATTCAGTTCTGTACTTGTGTCTGATATTACCGATTATTTTCATCACTATACAAAGGACTATTTTATAACAATCTCACTTGGCACTTAGTCTTTCTCTTGGTCACAGATTGCATTTTCTCTCTCTTTGCTGTTGGCCTGTTGATTCCATTGCGGTGAAGGTTTCTGCTTTGCACTTTGTTGTTTATATAGGTTGCTTTGCTTTTGTCCTTGTCTGATCCTGTCTGCCATCATTCAGCCTTGTTTAGTTTGGCTACCACTAGGTCTTGTGTTCTCTTCTGTAGGCAGCCCTTCCACCATGGGACATCAGTTGTGTCTCTCCTGGGTTATGATTTGAGTGCTGATATCTCGCTATTCATGGATATAGCAGATGGGGTGCATAGATTCTGCACAGGTGGAGGATGTGCTTGAATAAGAGACTGATGACCTTAGATGTTCAGTCTCTTAAAATCTCTAATTGGCAGCAGCAGCAGCAGGTTTATGACAGGCTGACACTGTGGCACTGGGATGATCGTCTGGCTGTCTGTCATCAGTGTCAGTTCTCCAAATTCTATGTAGGACCCCATTTTTGAGAGAAAAGTAGGTGCGTACTCGTAAACAGGAGTGGGGGTGGGAGGTATTTCAACCAACCATGGTGAATATATCCCATAATTTCTGTTAGAAGAGTGTCCTCAGCCAATGTGCTGCAATGCAGTTAAGTTAGACAGCAAATTTACAGTCTAGCTGGGTAATATTGCTGATGTTGCAGGTATTTACTGACATATTGCCAATGGGTGACTGGTATTCTCCACAAAGACATAGCATTTGAAAATCCCCCCCCCCCCCCACACACACACACAACTGCTGGCTGTTACCATTGGGACGATTGCCCCTTGGTTTCAGTGTCAGACCTGTGTACATATTTTTTGTCACGTATTATAACCTTCTTTGAAGTTATGGATCGTTGTCAGCTTCGTTCACCAATTCCTGAATGATTTCTACACAACATGGTTTTTGGTTGAAATTCAACAGTTGCAGAACAAACTTATCTGGTTCGTGTTTCGTGCCCAGAACACCAGCAAAAGAATATCCTCACATCATCAGCAACCTCTCTGATGGTGATTTGGCGGATTTCCAAAACCATGTATTTACTTCTTCCACATTGCCATTAGTAATTGATGTGCTAGGGCATCCACGGTGATCGTCATCTTTAACATGTTCTCAACCCTCTTCGAAATGTTTATACCACTCGCTAATGTCTGTGTTACTCAAAGAAGATACATCAAAAGCAACAATCAATATTTTGAGTATAGTGATGCACATTATTCCATTTTTTGAGCAAAATTTAATTCAAGTTCTTTGATCTATCTATTTTGTAAGTAAAAATTTACTGAACACTCAATAACACATATGAACTTTTCAACTGTCAATGATAATTTTTGAAAATTGGATGTATTAAGCATACAAAACTGAAAAATTCCCTTAACTTTTTATTACACATTGTATAATCAGTAGTATGCTGTTTTATGGTCCATGTAAACACACTTTTAGGAAGAGGCCCCACTGTTGGAGGCATTGGGTCTTCGCCCTCCCACCCCCTTCTCTCTCCCTCTCCCTCTTCAGGGAGGCAGTAATGAGGTGACATTTCATGCTGTAAAGAACATTGACTTTCTGAGTGCCAAATGTGGTCACAAGGACTTCTTTTGCAATTTTAGGATAGTGTGTTTGGACTAAAGTTAGCTCCCCCTTATAACATTTCAGCTCCTCAACACCAAATTAAAACGTTGCATTAGGAGGTGTCTGCTTCGTGCAAAAGGTCTTGAGTTCATATTGACGACAACTAGTAATTCTTCATTACAGACGTTTATTTACAAACAGAACTGACAGACTTCACAGACTCAACAACTGACTCTCCGAGCCAACCACACTGCACATCCGAACTGGCAACTGACAACCCCTAGGTGTACTAATATCCTTCCAAACAATGAGAGTCTTTGACAATGCTTTGTTCACAATACGATAGCAATTCACGGCTTAAAACCAAATCAGACATTACAGAATTTTAGTACAGATTAAAGTAAGTAAAAGGATCAGTACATATAAATTCTTACAAGCATAATTTCCAAATAGATTTTATAACATTTTTCTACCAGCTTCTGGATAACCTTCACCAGATTTGTACCGATGTTTCCAGAAATATCTTGATATTTGATTCTGGATATTTCTTGAGTGATTTAGAACAACTATTTATATGTAAAATGATTTAAATCGTGTTTCAAAACGTAAATAAATCTTTTTAGCAATATTTCTTGATACAAATCATCTTTCGAAATTAGGTTATGAAACAGAAAGTTCCAGAAGTGTGCATTAAACGTTCATTTACAGACTTTCTCTTTAGCTGGTGAGTTTTTTAAAAGTATCTTGTCCATATTATACGAAATAATTTAGCTCAAAACTGATAAATTATATGATTAATCAGAGCTACAGCAAACAGTGAGTCTTTCTTTTGCAAAATGAAATATAATTACAAAATTGAATGAAAATAGGTTACTAACACTAATATATATTTACATTAATTCTATTTTTGTTCTTTCTGTGCAAAATGTCCTAATATTGACACAGTACAATATTTAAACATCACCAAAATTTCCCTTTACATTTTGCATATCTGTATCGACATCCCCTAAAAGTCTACAGTATCTAATACTTCAATATGTCCTGTAATGTTACACCCTGCGGGTTCGGGGGTTAGAATAGGCCCGCGGTATTCTTGCCTGTCGTAAGAGGTGACTAAAAGGAGTCTCAAATGTTTCGGGCTTATGTGATGGTCCCCTCTTGGCTTTGACCTCCATTTTTCCAAATTTCCGTTGTTAGTGCGTGTCAGGGATCGCACTACAGATGCCAGAGCTGTTTCCTCCCCATGCATGCGAAGGAGTATGTGCCCATCTTGTCTGGGGCACAGGGACTCCGGGCAACCGGATATCGGCCAGGTACCCATTGCTTTGGCTGGGTGGCGCCCTTGGGGAGAACCCTCGTTCGGAGTAGGTGGCATCTGGGCGGATGTGGCGCAATGAAGCGCAATAAATCACACCAAGCTGGTGGTCGCAAGGCCACCAGCGTCTCTAAGCGAGGCAGAATTGAATTTGATGCTGCGCAATATGACCCTCCGTCGTTCCCCTCGTTGGCTGCGCCGTGGGAGGGACGAAGATCTAGTGCCAAGCCAGAGCCTTACGTACCACAATACCTTGTCTGCAGCAGGACTGATGGTGACTCCTTTCTTACAACAAAGCCTCTGTTTTTTGTGGAACACCTGGAGGATAAGTTTGGGGAAGTGGCGGGGTTGTCTAAAATGAGGAATTGGTCCATCCTCCTCAAGACGTCCTCCCTAGCCCAGTCACGAGCGTTACTCTTGTGTGATAAGCTGGGTGACGTCCCTGTTACTGTCACTCCCCACAGTAGCTTAAATATGGTCCAGGGGATGATTTACCATCGTGACCTATTGTTGCAATTTGACGACTAGCTGAGAGCCGAGTTGGAACGACGTGGTGTACATTTTGTCCATCGTGTACATAGAGGACCCAAGACTAACAGGGTGGCCACCGGTGCCTTTATCTTGGCCCTCGAGGTTGCTGTATTGCCTGAGAAGGTCAAGGTAATGGTTTACCGTTGTGACGTCAAGCCATACATCCCTCCCCCGATGCGGTGCTTCCAGTGCTGGAAGTTTGGGCATATGTCCTCCCGTTGCCCATCCAGCGCCACATGTCGAGATTGCGGACGCCCCTCTCATCACGATTCTCCATGTGCACCTCCGCTTGTATGTGTCAACTGTGAGGAACACCACTCTCCATGCTAGCCGGATTGCCCCGTTCTTCATAAGGGGCGGAAGATAATGGAGTTTAAGACCCTGGACCGGCTTACTTATCGCAAGGCAAAACTGAAATTTGAAAGGTTGTATCCTGTTCCCCTTCGAACATCCTATGCTGCAGCCACGTTATCGTGCCCTCGCGGGCGGCAGTTGTCACCTCATCTGTGCCACCTTCAGTGGACGCTCAGGGCCGTGCATCTCTTGTCTGCCCCTCCTATTGTCTGGGGGCAAGCCTTCCTCTGTTGCCCCTTAGCAGTTGGGGGCAAACCCTCTTCTGTCACTCCCCCCACGCTTATTTCGGGGGTGACACGTGCTCAAAAACCGGGGGGCTCGATCCCTCCCCCTCCTTCTCCACCGGCGTTGCCTCTGTCGGTTCCTCTCTTGCGGAAGGGGTCCCTCGAGGCTCTCCCTTCCTCCGTTTCTTCTCCTACCCAGCCGGATGTCAGCCAGTGGCTGAAGGTTCCGCCACCTGCTGGTCGTAGGGCTTCTGCGTTGTCAGCCTCCGACGCTCCTTCAGACAAGCTCTCCTAGCCCTCTAACCCAAATGATAGACGCGAGAAGAATGAATGGAACGTGTCCAAGAAGAAGGACGTTCCGGCGGTTTCAGTACCGCCTGCTGTACATAGTTCTGGCTCCGGGGATGAGGTGGAGATCCTCGCCCCTGCCGCGGATCTCGCCCTCACGGAACCCTCGGGGGCCTTTCCTATGGACGCAGCTGACTCTCCCCCGGTGGCGGCCATTGGCTCTGAGGCGCCTTCTGCCTCTTAGTTGCCTCCACGCCCTCCCAGTCCCTTCCTGCTTCCATTCTCCAGTGGAATTGCGGCGGTTATTTCCGCAACCTGCCTGAGCTCCGGATGCTCCTTAGTGTTTCCCCTGTTCTCTGCAATGCTCTTCAGGAAACTTGGTTTCTAGCAATGCGAACCCCCCGCCCTTCGCGGTTATCTGGGATACTATAAGAACCGCGCTGCCTGTCAAGGAGCGTCAGGTGGAGTTTGCCTCTTTGTTCACCACTCTGTCTGTAGCTCACCCGTACCCCTTCTGATGCCTTTAGAGGCCGTCGCTGTCAGGGTTGAGCTCTCGCTGGCTATTACTGTTTGCTCTGTTTACATTCCTCTGGATGGGGAGCTCCCCCGACATGTCTTGGCTGCGCTGCTGGCTCAACTCCCGCCGCCATTGCTGCTTCTGGGCGATTTCAATGCCCACAACCGTCTATGGGGTGGGGCTGTCTCCGATGACTGCGTCATGCCGTGGAGCATGTGTTGGCTCAGCTTGACCGTAGCCTCTTGAACACCGGTGCTCCCATGCATTTCAGTGTGGCCCATGGCTCGTTCTCGGCCATCGATCTCTCTCTTTGCAGCCCCGGACTTGTCCCATCCCTCCACTGGAGAGTGCATCCTGATCTGTGTGTTAGTGACCATTTTCCCATCTATTTGTCACTGCCCCAGTGTCATTCTTCTGGGCGCCTTCCCCGCTGGGCTCTCAACAGGGCTGACTGGCCGGCTTTTACTTCCGCTGCCACCATTGAGTCTCCCCCACAGGGTGACATTGACAAGGTGGTTCACGTCTTGACCATGTCAATCTTTTCTGTGGCCGAGGCTGCCATCCCCATCTCTTCTGGACTCCCTCGGAGGAAGGCTGTACCCTGGTGGTCGCTGGAGATTGCTGAGGCTATTCGCGACCGTAGACGGGCTCTCCAGCGTCATAGGCGGCAGCCGTCTCTGGAGACCCTCATTGTCTTTAAGAGGCTCCGTGCCTTGGCCTGTTGTCTTATTGCACGGCGAAAGCAGGAGTGCTAGGAGAGGTATGTCTCATCCTTGGCTCCCGTGTCTCCCCCTCGCTCCTGTGGTCCCGGATCCGGCGGATTTATGGATACCAGACCCCTATGGGTGTCCCTGGGATCTCCCTGGACGGCACTGTCTGCACGAACGCTGCCACCATTGCTGACCACCTTGCCGCGCACTTTGCTACGAGCTCTGCTCTCATCCTGAACTTTACCTCGACAGCCACCTACTTGAAGTGGTGGACACTAGCCGCTTCCTAGGACTCGTCTTTGATGCCTGGCTCACATGGGTTCCTCATATTACTCAGCTGAAGCAAAAGTGCTGGCGGCACCTCAATGCCCTCTGCACCCCAAGATGCGTGGCTCAGGTAGCGGATCGCTGCACGCTGTTGAGATTGTACAGAGCCCTTGTGCAGTCCAGGCTTGATTATGGGAGCCTGGCCTATGGGTCTGCATCACCCTCCGTCTTGACGTTGTTGGACCCCATACACCACTGTGGGGTTTGGCTTGCAACTGGCGCTTTCCGTACGAGCCCCGTGGATAGTCTAATGGTGGAGGCTGGGTTTCCCCCGCTGCGGATTCGCCGCCACTGACTGCTCGCCGGGCCATCCCAGTCATCGCCTGTTTTTCCCTACCATGGTCCTCCATCTGCCCAAACGGTGACCTAGGTCTGGGCTTTACATTGCTGTCCGTGTCCAGTCCTTGCTTTCGGAACTGGGGTCATTCCCTCTTCTGCCTCCCTTCCGGGTCTGTGCACCTACGCCTCCCTGGTTTCTGCCCCAGCCGTTCGTCTGTCTGGACTTAGCACAGGGCCCCAAGGAATCGGTTCCGCCTGTGACCCTCCTCGCCTCATTTTCGGGCTGTGAGAATGTCTACACTGATGGTTCCCTGGTTGATGGTCGTACTGCCTACGCTTTTGCTCACACTGCCCACGTTGAACAGCGCTCCTTGCCAGCTGGCTGCAGTATTTTTACTGCAGAGCTGGTGGCCATATTATGTGCTCTTGATCATATACGCTCCTGCTCAGGTACGTCCATCGTCATGTGCAGTGACTCCCTGAGCAGCCTCCAGGCTATCGACCGCTGCTATGCCTCTTCTCCTCTGGTATCGTTTATTCAGGAGTCTGTTTCTGCCATTACCCGCTCTGGTCGTTCGGTGGTCTTTGTTTTGGACACCAGGTCACGTTGGCATCCCGGGGACCGAAAGTGTCGACAGGCTGGCCAAAGGGGCGATCAACGCCCCAGCTTTGGAGATCGGCCTCCCGGCTCGTGATCTGCAGTTGTTGTTGCGCCGTAAGGTGCTTGGGATGTGGTTTGATGAGTAGCGTAGCCTGACATCGCCGAGTAAACTGTGGGCTGTTAAGGAGACGACCGATGTGTGGCGGTCCTCCCTGCGGGCCTCTCGCAGGGACTCTGCCGTCCTGTGTCGGCTGCGCATCGGCCGTACCTACCTGACGCACGGCCATCTTTTGCGTCAGGAAGATCCCCCCCTGTGTCGGTGTGGGTCCCGGCTGACGGTCACCCACATTTTGTTGGAGTGTCCCCGACTGCGTACCCTCCGGCAGTCTTTTAATCTCCCGGGCACTTTGCCTTTGGTTTTATTTGACGATGCCTCCATGGCTGACGACATTTTAAATTTTATCCGTGGTAGTCCTTTTTATGGTTCCATTTAGGGAGGTCCTGCACCTTTCCCTTTCTGTGTCTCTTGTTCTCGAGTCTCTCATAATTGGTTGCAGATTTTAGTGTGTGTTCGGATGGTTGACTCTATCCCTTTTTTGGTCTCGTGGCCAGTCAACCAGTCTCCGGCCATCAGGACAGCCTAAATGCCATGTCATAGATTGTTCCGCAAAGAATGGACTTAAGATATTGCTTTTACTTTTGAAGAGCCTCCTTATAATGCTGTCACCATTCATTTTGGTTTTTAATTTTTTTTTACATAAATTATTAAAAGTTCTGCTGATCTATGTGGCATTTGGCATAGTATTTGATTTTACCAAGAAAATCCCCCCCCCCCCCCCCCCCTTGCCCCTATCCAGCTACCCACTCACCCACCTGCCTGTCCCCTGCCCCACCCTCCCTCCCCTACCCCCCCCCACCGCTACCCATTTCCACTCTTGCTTTCCCTCCCCCTTCACTCTTTCCTATCCCTTAACTCTCCCAACATTTTTTCTGCAGCACATCTCATCGTTTCTTTACAAATCCAGTGTTGCTTATAATCTTCCCTATCTTTCCTCTTTATTCCTTCCTCTCCGCCTTCCCTTCCTCCCTCATATAAATGGGGTTATTTAAACCCAGTCAAGAATCTGTGGGACCACCTCTATTGGGCCGTTCGTGCCATGGATTCTCAACCAAGAAACCTAGTGCAGCTGGTCATGGCACTGGATGAGACATGTTTCCACATCCCTGCTGGTATCTTCCAAAATCTCACTACTTTGTTTTTGCATGTGCCACAGCAGATGGTTATTCAGGCTTTTAACAGGTGTCCACATTAATGTGACTGGCAAGTGTAATAAATTATAAATGCTTCTTTGATCTGAGTTATTTACAAACCAGCAAAGAAAACACACAACAAAGGAAAATTCACTGTTTTATTTCGTTTTATTTAAACAAAACCCATTGGGTTTTGATGAAGTGAACCCCTTTAGAATTCATATAGGCTGTGTCTGTTGTCAGTCAGTAGATACTTTATTGTTGTTGGTAAAAGACTGTGCTGTGTGTGGAATTGTTGGGTATGAAATGCCGGCTACCAGTCACTGCTAAACACGTCGAGCATGCCAACTGTGCTCTCTTGTCACTGTTCTGAACTATACTTCTCATAGGCTGACCTAAAAACTTGATATACAGAAAGTGCACGCAAAGTGCCTGTATGCAGCTCTGACTCCCAACTTTTAAATCTTCATTGCTCAAGATTTTCCAAAATTCAGTTTCCAAACAATATATTTTGCGTTTAATATTGAGCTACCTCAAGATTTTCCAAAATTCAGTTTCTAGACAATATCTTTTGCATTTAATATTGAGCCTACATATCACAGAACAATCATTATTAATGTTTGTTCTTATTGCCAAATTTTTTATGGCACTTGTTAATTAGTGTTGCTATGAAAAATCCACTCTTCTGTGAGTGTAATATTAACTATTTTAAAATTATTTGAAGTTCAGTGGTAATTCTTCAGCTGTGTGAACATTAAGTGCACTTAACTGACAACACTTAATCACAGAATTTCGTTGTCACTTCAGAGTAGTCATGTTAATTCTTTATAGAATGGAACAGTTTTATAATAAATTCCAAGTGATCACAAAGTCTTTAATTTTTATGTTTTGCAGTTCCTCACCTTCATCACTGTACTGCAGCTCTTCCATTCATGATGATACTGTCTGAATTATTTAAATTTTTGCTGATTCATTCATCATGGTCTATTGAAAGTTGTGGAATATTCTCAAATAGGGGGAAGCAAAGTCAAAATTTCCTGAAGTTTTAAAACTGTATAGTTTTGTCCAAGTCAAACATCTTCACTTTTCTTCTGTTGTCATTCTACTACTTACATCAGATTTTCTTTCCAGAATGAATTTTCACTCTGAAGTAGAGCATGCACTGATATGAAACTTCCTCGCAGATTAAAATTGTGTGCTGGTCCTGAACTCGTACCTGGGACCTTTCCTTCTGATCTGATCTTGATTGCTGTTTTGGTTTTTGGGCAAGAATTGATGGAGATAGCAGTGACAAAATGTAATAAGTGGAAACTGGTCAGAAATGTTTTACCCTTAATGTAAGGAATATGTTGTGAATAATGAAAATTGGTGTCAGATCAAACCTCAGATCTTGTGCTTCTCATAAGCCATCACGAAACCCGTTTAGATTCTTTTGAAAATGGTCTGATAATTCTAACAGTTGAGTTTTCACATCTACTTTGGACATTATTCAACAAAAGAAGTATTCATCTTGCATGGAGCTTTCCTGCAATTAATTCTGCATTTAAAATGTAATGTTCTTTTTCTTCCTATATGCCTATGGCATTGATGGTTTCATACACATTTAACTGCTTATCTCCCATTATTGCATTATAGTCTTTTTTCCCTTCTGCTATCAGTTGTAGGGCATCCTTCATACGGATCCGCTTCAAGAGAAGCACATTCGTGATTGAATTCAGCCACTCCCTTCTTAATAGTTAAAAATGAAGTAGCAAACTGTTCATAAGCTTACACCAACATTAGATGAATTTTGAGTTGCGATATAGTGTGCAAAACAAAATGTATTGTGATTGCATAGTACTTCAGTGTTCCCATTTGACTGAAACATAACTACTTAAAGGAGTTCCTCTTTTTCACTATATTCCATTTTGAAAATTTGTTGCAAATAATTACGTCCATGGAAAAAAATTTACTATTTCTTTACATGTCGAATTCACTGGTTGTGGCCTGAGGATACTAATTCCATTAATATTGTGCACAACAAATTTGCATCATATTATCTTTTTGTTGCATATGTTTGCATTTGTAGCTACAGCATAGTTTACTTTTTCTGTGTGAAATTACTTGTACCACTAGGTTTGTACCTTCATTTAATATTAACATAATTTATGCAACACTTTCCCCATTTTATACAAAACTAGAAATGTTTTATGATAAGTATTATAAATTTAAGTGCAGTTTTTCATTACCTTTTTAATATTATGATTAAAAAGTTAGACATGGGACTAAGAGATGAGGGGATTCCTCCCATAATCATTTGTGGAGTGCACAACTTCAGAGGAGGCAGTATACAAAGTGAAAATAAAATTATAGGAATGTAGTATTTTGTATGAATGAAATTTTGTCTTGAGTTAACAACAGAGTACTACATTTTTTTCATGAAATATAAGTCATAAAATTGCTGCACCACATAACTACAATACTTTTTACAGCCGCCCTGTGCGAAGTAGCAAGAAAAAAGCATTAGCGCAAGTGAAGTCTTGGTGTGGTTCTATGGCAAAGAAGTCTGATTCAGAACTGGGTATGCATCAAAGAATTTTAAATAAATATTAGTTATTAATTTAATCTTAATCTTGTTGCTGTGTAAGCTTGAGAACTAACTCTGTAACGGAAATAAGCTATCTCTAAACATACTCTATGTTATTGTCTGTTACCAATTATTGCCACCTACGGAGTTGCTGGAACGAACTATTTTTTTGGGAAAATCTAGCTAACAGTTATCCACTTTATTTATTCTGTGTACTGTTTTGATGTAATAGAATACTGTGCCCTGTGCATTCCAAAGATCCTCAGTTGCAATCATGTCTCCTTTTGTCACCCCATTCAAGTGAAAATTTCCCCTTGAAGCACTGTCTAGTACAAAGTTATTTGAAGGTGAGTCCTGCCATTTGTGGAAAAGGAAACAATGGCATCAACATATTCAGAACAGGAAAATACTGGAATACTGCATACACAAATTTGCAGTTGTTTCATATGTAATTATTTTGATTGTCTTGTTAAAAACAAAGATGTACTAATTAGGGCTTTATGAGGAACTACCCTGCCCATTTTTCATAATGGTGAATTTCAGTTGACACAACATGCTGTGTGGCTTGGCCACAGCATTCCCAGGGGTAGAATCATTGAGACACTTGTTCATTTAGAGAACATATCAGTGGTTTTCCACACCCCCAGTTCCTTTAAACAATGAAATTCCACGTATAAAACAGTTACGTTTTAAGAAAAGCTAGTTTTTCATGCATCTCAATGTTTATGGCATCATACCTCCTGAACTGTGTTTCATGCAGAGATATAATTTGCATGTATGTTCAGTGGTATATGTGGATACTGTCTGCAAAATGTGTTGCAAATAGAGTTAGTGGCAAAGAATTAGTAGATTAAAATGCCATGCATGTTGCTGATGGTTTGCTGCATGAATATTGAAACTAGCAAGAAAGAGAGATTTTTCCGCTCATTATTTTGTGGGAGTGTCAGTGAGAAAAGATTTCAAAAATGTCTGAAAGTATGTGTAAAGTTTTTCGGAACTCACTTAAGTGCTTTCATTCTCAAACACTGGATGAACTTACATCTACATCTAAATCTATATCCACACTCTGCAAACCACTGTGAAGTGTGTTGCAGAGGATATGTCTCATGGTACCAGTCATTAGGTTTTCTTCCTGTTCCATTCATGTATGGAGTGCAGGAAGGATGATTGTTTGAGTGCGTCTGTGCATGATACATAGGGGTTATGTAGTCCTAGAGTCATTGTTTAAATCTGATTGTTGAAACTTCGTTAGTAGACCTCGAGATAGTTAACATACCTTCAAGACTCTTTCAGTTCAGTTCCTTCAGTATATCTGACAATCTCCCAGGGATCACACACACCTGTGACCATTCATGCCGCCCTTGTGTGTATATATGTTCAATATTCCCCGGAAGTCCTATTTGGTATGGGTCCCACACACTCGAGCAATATTCTAGAACCAGTCACACAAAGGATTTGTAAGCAATCTCCCATGTAGACTAATTGCAGTTCCCCAGTATTCTAACAATACACTGAAGTCTACCACCTGCTCTAGATACGATTGAGCCTATGGTATCATTTCATTTTATGTTCCTACAAAGTGTTACACTCGGGTAGTCATGTGAATACAGCCAGATTGTTGTATGAGTTGGCCGATTTCAATTGTGATTATCTGGCTTAAGTAGCCAGGGACTGTGTCGTGTGTGTGAATTGAGTTCACATGAGTGTGTTTGTGTGTATGTTGTCTATTTCTGATGAAGGCCTTGTTAGCTGAAAGCTTACTTTATGGCAGTCTTTTTGTTGTGCCTACCTTTGAGTCAGCATCTCTGCTGTATGGTGAGTAGCAACTACCCTTTTCATAATATTGTCATTTATATTATAGTCATAGGACATTAAGTTTCTTCATTTTGTGAAGTGCACCATTTTTGTACATTTAAAGCAAGTTGATAATCTTCGCACTACATCAAAATCTTTTCAGGATCTGATTAAATATTTATGTAGCCTCTTTCAGAAAGTATTTTGTTATAGATAAATGCATTATGTGCAAAGCCTGATTTTACTATTGATATTGTCTGCAAGGTTATTACTGTACATCGTGAATAGCAAGGGTCCCACCTGAAGTTATTTCTACATCTGACAATAACTCTTCATCCAAGATAACATGCTGTGTCATCTCTACCAAAAAGTCCTCAATCCAATTCACAAATTTCACTTGATACTCCATATGATCGTACTTTTGGCAATAAGTGTTCATGTGGTACTGAGTCAAATGCTGTTTGAAAGTCAAGAAATACTGCTCTACCTCTCTTCATTGTTCTAAAGCCTTTAAGTAAGTCTTGTGAGAAAAGTGTGAGTTGGGTTTTTTATGATAGATGTTTTCGGAATCCTTGCTGATTGGCATGGAGGAGATCATTCTCTTAGAGATATTTGAACTCAGAATATGTTCCAAGATTCTACAACAAATCAATGCTAGGGATATTGGACATTAGTTTTGTGAATTACTTCTACTACCCATCTTGTTGGTGGGTATTACCTGTGCTTTTTTTTTCCCCAAGAATGGTGCATGATTTTTTGTTCGAGGGATCTATGATAGATAGGAGGAGGACTGACTCAGTCACAAATTCAGTATAGAATCCGATGATAATTCCATCAGGCCCTGGAGCTACATCCAGTTTTAACAATTCAGCTGTTTCTTAACACCACTGACACTAATACTTCATCTCTTCAGTGGTATGGGGATGAAACTGGAGCAATTCTCCTGGGTTATGTCAGCTTTGGCTTGCAAACGCTCAATTTCAGTTCCTGTGTCATTCACTAGGAATTGGACACTAACTTTGATATCACTAATAGCCGTTACATACAACCGGAATTTCTTTGGGTTCTGTGAAAGAACATTTAACAGTATTCCTCTACATTAGTCATTGAAGGCTTCACACGTTGCTCTCATAAGCTGAATGCATTTCATTCAGCATCTCTCTGTCTATAGTTCTATGCTTTATTTTACACCTATTATCTATTATGCTGTAGCTTTTGCTTGTTTATAAGTTTATTTACAGTGACTGTATACCATGGAGGCTCCCTCCCTTGTGAACTGTTCAACTGGATACATTTTTACCCAGTGCTTGGTCAATTATTATTTTAAGTTTAATAATTAATAGGAAAATAGGAATGTGGGTAAGCTACTACAAACAGCATAGTGAACACATTATTGTGGCCAAGATAGATACGAAGCCCACACCTACTACAGTAGTACAAGTTTATATGCCAACTAGCTCTGCAGATGACGAAGAAATTGAAGAAATGAATGATCAAATAAAAGAAATTATTCAGATAATGAAGTCATGGGTGACTGGAATTCGGTAGTAGGAAAAGGGAGAGAAGGAAACGTAGTAGGTGAGTATGGACTGGGGCAAAGAAATGAAAGAAGAAGCCACCTGGTAGAATTTTGCACAGAGCACAACTTAATCATAGCTAACACTTGGTTCAAGAATCATAAAAGAAGGCTGTATACATGGAAGAAGCCTGGAGATACTGACACGTTTCAGACAGATTATATAATGGTAAGACAGAGATTTAGGAACAAGGTTTTAAATTGTAAGACATTTCCAGGGGCAGATGTGGACTCTGACCACAATCTATTGGTTATGACCTGTAGATTAAAACTAAAGAAACTGCAAAAAGGTGTGAATTTAAGGAGATGGGACCTGGATAAACTAAAAAAACCAGAGGTTGTACAGAGTTTCGTGGAGAGCATAAGGGAGCAATTGACAGGAATGGGGGAAGGAAATACGGTAGAAGAAGAGTGGGTAGCTTTGAGGGATGAAGTAGTGAAGGGAGCAGAGGATCAGGTAGGTAAAAAGACAAGGGCTAGTAGAAATCCTTGGGTAACAGAAGAAATATTGAATTTAATTGATGAAAGGAGAAAATATATAAATGCAGTAAATGAAGCAGGCAAAAAGGAATACAAACGTCTCAAAAATGAGATAGACAGGAAGTGCAAAATGGCTAAGCAGGGATGGCTAGAGGACAAATGTAAGGATGTAGAGGCGTATCTCACTAGAGGTAAGGTAGATACTGCCTACAGGAAAATTAAAGAGACCTTTGGAGATAAGAGAACCTCTTGTATGAACATCAAGAGCTCAGATGGAAACCCAGTTCTAAGCAAAGAAGGGAAAGCAGAAAGGTGGAAGGGGTATATAGAGGGTCTATACAAGGGCGATGTACTTGAGGGCAATATTATGGAAATGGAAGAGGATGTAGATGAAGATGAAATGGGAGATACGATACTGCGTGAAGAGTTTGACAGAGCACTGAAAGACCTGAGTCGAAACAAGGCCCCCGGAGTAGACAACATTCCATTGGAACTACTGACGGCCTTGGGAGAGCCAGTCCTGACAAAACTCTACCATCTGGTGAGCAAGGTGTATGAGACAGGCGAAATGCCCTCAGACTTCAAGAAGAATGTAATAATTCCAATCCCAAAGAAAGCAGGTGTTGACAGATGTGAAAATTACCGAACTATCAGTTTAATAAGTCACAGTTGCAAAATACTAACGCGAATTCTCTACAGACGAATGGAAAAACTAGTAGAAGCTGACCTCGGGGAAGATCAGTTTGTATTCCGTAGAAATGTTGGAACACGTGAGGCAATACTGACCTCATGACTTATCTTAGAAGCTAGATTAAGGAAGGGCAAACCAACGTTTCTAGCATTTGTAGACTTAGAGAAAGCTTTTGACAATGTTGATTGGAATACTCTCTTTCAAATTCTGAAGTTAGCAGGGGTAAAATACAGGGAGCGAAAGGCTATTTACAATTTGTACAGAAACCAGATGGCAGTTATAAGAGTCGAGAGACGAGAAAGGGAAGCAGTTGTTGAGAAAGGAGTGAGGCAGGGTTGTAGTCTCTCCCCGATGTTATTCCATCTGTAGATTGAGCAAGCAGTGAAGGAAACAAAAGAAAAATTCGGAGTAGGTATTAAAATCCATGGAGAAGAAATAAAAATGTTGAGGTTCGCAGATGACATCGTAATTCTGTCAGAGACAGCAAAGGACTTGGAAGAGCATTTGAACGGAATGGATAGTGTCTTGAAAGGAGGATATAAGATGAACATCAACAAAACCAAAACGAGGATATTTGAATGTGGTCGAATTAAGTCGGGTGATGCTGAGGGAATTAGATTAGGAAATGGGACACTTAAAGTAGTAAAGGAGTTTTGCAATTTGGGGAGCAAAATAACTGATGATGGTCGAAGTAGAGAGGATATAAAATGTAGACTGGCAATGGCAAGGAAAGCGTTTCTGAAGAAGAGAAATTTGTTAACATCGGGTATAGATTTAAGTGTCAGGAAGTCATTTCTGAAAGTATTTGTTTGGAGTGTAGCCATGTATGTAAGTGAAACATGGACGATAAATAGTTTGGACAAGAAGAGAATAGAAGCTTTCGAAATGTGGTGCTACAGAAGAATGCTGAAGATTAGATGGATAGATCGCATAACTAATGTGGAAGTATTGAATAGGATTGGGGAGAAGAGAAGTTTGTGGCACAACTTGACCAGAAGAAGGGATCGGTTGGTAGGACATGTTCTGAGGCATCAAGAGATCACCAATTTAGTATTGGAGGGCAGCGTGGAGGCTAAAAATCGTAGAGAGAAGATTACACTAAGCAGATTCAGAAAGATGTAGGTTGCAGTAGTTACTGGGAGATGAAGGAGCTTGCATTAGATAGAGTAGCATGGAGAGCTGCATCCAACCAGCCTCAGGACTGAAGACCACAACAACAACAACAACAGCTAATTAACAGAGAGAGAGAATCTCTTTTTGCTTATTTTAGTTTTCTTTTACAGTTTGGTAATCATTGTTGCCACCATGGTCACTGATACCAGTTTCGATGTGGACATCCTCAAAAAGGTCAACTTTATTTGCTTTCATTAGATATATCCATCGTGAGTGGGGTTCCTTTTGGTCTAGGTAGTTTTCAGAGAAAGTGTTTAGTAAAGTTTTGCAGGTTATCTTATCACGCCACCGCCAGCAAAAATTGTTGGATGATTGAAGTCTCCACTGATGGTTACAATATGATTGGGGAACTCATGTGTGAGTGAAATGAGGTTTTCTCTAAAGGATTCAATTACATCAGGAGTTTCCTGAGCCCTTCAAACACTGATTCTTTGTTGTGAATGCGGCTTTTCACGGATGATGCTGTAGTATACAGAGAAGTTGCAGCATTAGAAAATTGCAGCGAAATGAAGGAAGATCTGCAGCGGATAGGCACTTGGTGCAGGGAGTGGCAACTGACCCTTAACGTAGACAAATGTAATGGTTTGCGAATACATAGAATGAAGGATCCTTTATTGTATGATTATATGATAGCGGAACAAACACTGGTAGCAGCTACTTCTGTTAAATATCTGGGAGTATGTGTGCGGAACAATTTGAAGTGGAATGATCATATAAAATTAATTGTTGGTAAGGCTGGTGCCAGGTTGAGATTCATTGGAGAGTCCTTAGAAAATGTAGTCCATCAACAAAGGAGGTGGCTTACAAAACACTCGTTCGACCTATACTTGAGTATTGCTCATCAGTGTGGGATCCGTACCAGGTCGGGTTGACAGAGGAGGTAGAGAAGATCCCAAAGAAGAGCGGCGCATTTTGTCTCGGGGTGATTTGGTAAGTGTGATAGCGTTTCGGAGATGTTTAGCAAACTCAAGTGGCAGACTCTGCAAGAGAGGCGCTCTGCATGGCGGTGTAGCTTGCTGTCCAGGTTTCGAGAGGGTGCGTTTCTGGATGAAGTATCAAATATATTGCTTCCCCCTACTTATACCTCCTAAGGAGATCATGAATGTAAAATTAGAGAGATTCGAGCACGCACGGAGGCTTTCAGACAGTCGTTCTTCCCGCGAACCATACGTGACTGGAACAGGAAAGGGAGGTAATGACAATGGCACGTAAAGTGCCGTCCGCCACACACCATTGGGTGTCTTGCGGAGTATAAATGTAGATATAGATGTAGATCCAATCATCATTTTATGCTCAACCCTGATGCTTAGTCTTGCTGATACAATCTCACGTGCAGATTCAATTTCTATCTCGGTACATTTGAGTTTCTTGTCTACTGTGACAAATGCATCACCTATTTTTCTCATTTTGCCTATCCTCTCAAAATCACTTAAATTGTCTCCAAAAATCTCACTGCTATCAATTTCAGGTTTCAACCATCTTTCTGTACCTAGTATTATGTAAGCCACACTGCTTTTCCTAAGCCCTTCAAACACTGATCCTTTTTTGCGAATGCGTTTGGCAGGTAACCATTAGGAATTTACTATTCTCACCTATCTGAGACATTTCTTTCTATCTTACTCTGATACTTCTGGGTTTTCAAAAGCTATCATTATCTGGATTGGGTAGAGAGTTGCCTAATATAAAAAAAAAACCTTGTGTGCACCCGATACAGCATCGGCTACCTGAGTAGCAGCCTCCGATGTGTAGTGGATACCTGACCAATTTAGGGGGACACTACAGTTTCTCAGAAAGCAGTAATTGAACAAAAAGAAAGTATGTTTGAGGAGGAGGATCATAGGATCATATTAGCCTTGTGATCCACCAAATAGCCAAAACCATCTTACCAAAGTCTAGCAACTGCCCTGGAAGAAAGCTTGTACCTCGACAGGATAAAGTAAGTCACTCAGCGATCAATGCTATGTGTGTGGCTTTGTGGAAGTTCACAGTATCAGTGAAAATCTTCCAGTTTTCCAAATTGTGAGGGCATTGGACCAGCCCAGTTTTGAGTTTGTATACGGAGGGTATTCACCCATTCTCTAAATCAGGCAGTGACTCCTTCACTGTGAGACAGGACCTGGAAATATTATCTTTTCCTCAGTCATTGGCAAGTAGTGTGTTCCACTGTCCAAACTTTGAGCAAATTTTCTGGAATTAGTTGCATAACACTGCCATTCAGGATTTTAGTTGCATTACACTGCCATTCAGGATCTGTGTTAAAGAATGTCTTAGGCATCAGATTTCAGAATAAGGAATGCCTTCATAGTGTCTTTAGAGACCTCAAATAAGCTAGACAGAGAGCGAGAAATGTACTTCAGATACAATTTTAAAAGTTTGTTTTCTTCAGTTTTAAGACTGCATCAAAATTTTATTATTTATATTGATGGATCTAAACAATTTTTCAACTATTTTCCATGATAGTGTCTTTCAGAGTTCGCCTCCTAAAACAGCTAACAAATTGTGAGGCTGATGTACAGTTCTAAAGGCATTGGAGCAGGTGGGAAGCCGTCACACTATAAAGTTTCTCGTCTGCTCTGACTCTCTCAGTGCACTGGAATCTGTAAAACAAATTTATAGAGTAGAAAAAAACTATTTTGATTGCCCAAGATGCTTTATAACAGATATAAAACTGAAGCAAAGAGGTGGTATTTTGCTGGATACTGAGACACATTGGGATACAGAAAAATGATACAGCTGACAAAACAATCAAAGAAGAGCAGGTGTTATGTTTTGGTGTACTGTCATCCTACACACTTATCATCTAATTGCCCGACAGGAAGATTGTGCATCGCTGGGAAATAAAGTGCTTAGAGGTGGTAAGCAACAAACTGTGTTCAGTCAAATCAGCCACTTGGGTGTGCCAGCCACATCGCGGGAAGGAAGTGATGCCCACTAGGTCATTATTCGGGTATTACCAATGGACACAAAGTTTCCTCCTCCTGTTCGATGATCCACGAGTATGTGAAGCTTGTGTATTACCACTGTCAGTGCAAAAGATTTCAGATGCTGGCATAATGGCAATGTTCAATATGGCTGGGTGCCTGTCCATCATCCGAGCTGTAGGGAAGCAGCCTACTCACACCGTATAAAATTCACAGCAGTCTTTCCATTGTGTGCCAGTCCATCCGCTGTAACTAGCTCTGACGTCATAAATGTTGCGCAATACTTTAAAAATCAAGTAAATAACTTGAAACGTTTCTAGCATGTCAGGAGTAATACTAAATCAGTATGTATGGAATATCAGTTCAGTAACTTTAACCACTTTCAAAATTTGGACGTTTTTCTGTAAAAGTCATTGGTGCAACAGAAAAGAGCTAGAAACTTAAAAATTTATATTTAGATTCCTTTTGCATAACAATTTAGTAGAAACAGTATTCTGGGTCTCATAAATTAAAATTTTAGTTGAAATTCATGATTTTCTGTTTTTGTCTTAAAAATTAAGGAAGCAAGATAGATTAAGTAGGAGAAAAAATAAAGCTAGGATGTTTAAATTTAAGTAGAATGGAGATTCGCTATAATCATAGAGATGTGTAAAGTTTCAACTGAATAACTATAAAACTATAGTGATGGCGTATCTCTAAAGGGCAAGTTCAGACCTCGTCTACTGCGTGTAGTGTAATTAAATTAATTCTCTCGCCCAAAATATTGGACTTAGCCATGTCAGACTTTTATTATGATTACTTACCTGTGTGCTGATTGCACATTTAAATTGAGAGCTTCATTGGCCATCAGCAAAGGAAGCAGTGATTTATTCGATAACTTGAAGTGGTGCATTACTAGCCCAGTGGCTAGTCGGGACAGTGGAATTAATCAGGCGTTCCCTTAGTCGTCCACACCGCAGCTTTATATTTAAGAATGCTGCGTGAGGAAAGAAGGCCCCAGTTCTCTCCAGACGCTGATCTGCGCACCACCTGTGCCGGGAGTCGCGTCGCATCAGTATCGTTGCTATAAACAGCCTCGGATGCCGTAATAAGTTACTCGGGATACGCGTAGCCAAGAAATGGTTTTCGAGTGAAGTGTTAATTCTGGGATGACTTTAAATATCTATATTCAGTTTGTGTACGTCGTATTTTCACGTGCTGCCGCGGGACAGACATTCTACCATTATTTAGCGTGACGTTTGATGAACATTATCATCAAATTATGGCAAGCATTCACTTAAACATTTAATTGGAACAGTTATAGTTGCATCAGTGCATTAGACTCTGAACTGCTCTGGTAGTTGGATTGTGTGGATTCTTTTTGGTCTTTGACTTTCAGAATATAGTGAACCTTTTAGAGTGAATCGTTTTTGATTATGAATCCCAGACAATCACCTAATTCCTCAGAGCTATAAGCAGTGGCTATAAGTGTATTTCTCAGTTGAAGTGGGCACTAGGAATTCTAATTACAGGCTTCACGTTTTGCTAATCACTTTCTGGTTGCCAATATTGTAGTTAGAGAGCCAGTGTTGAGAACGGCAAACAACAGCATTAATTAAATCATAGGAACACTTCAGTAACAATAAATTCCATACGCTGCCCCACATATGGTGCATTGTTGGGAAAGACATTCCACATCATTTTTCATTCAACAATTATTCCATACACCGCCCCACATATGGTGCATCGGCCGGGAAAGACATTCTACATTCAATCATATAAATTTCCGTACACCGCCTCACAAAGCTGATAACAGCAACAGTGTAAAATGTATTTGAAATTTTGTGAAGCACCAGGCCCCCCTATTGAAAGTGTTGGGAAAATATTTCAGTGAGTTTAGAGTGAATGGCATGGCTCATGCTTTTTATTAAGTGGTCAGCCATCAGCACGTAACAGTCAGTTCCAGCAGTTTTATTCAGCTGTTTTTCTTCTCATGAATGCAGCAATGAGGAATGTTAATCAAATTTTCCTCAGCTACCTCAGCAGATTTTGAAGAAACTGCAAACAATTGCAGCATCTGATGACCTCTGAAAATGCCTTCCCTACAGATATTAAAATCCTTTTAGTAATAGTAGACACGAAAGTGTATAAACTCCTATACCAATGCCCAAAACCCATTAAAAAAGGGGGTCAGCATCAATTCAGTTTTATTCAGCTACAAAGATAATAGTGTGAGCAGACAGTCTAATAGTCTCATGGAATTTTTTTCTTTACCCCCCCACATTCTACGCAATGTTTTAAGCACATTGGCTAAATTTTGAAAAGAAAAATTGTGTTTCGTAAGAGTGTTTCTCCAAACAGTTTTAATACTTTGTAAGATATCGATAAAGCAGTCATATCAGTGACGAAACATTCATTTATGTTGACATAGCCAGAAATTCTGCAGGAAGTTGCTACTGCGTATTCCTGGGGAATTGTCGCAGCAGTTTCACTCATGATAGCAGCTATATGTTGACACCCAGCAAGGGATGGATGATACTGTGGAGTGCCGTAAGTTCGGTATCATCATCATCATTGTTTGTGGTATCCTGTAATTTAGCACTTTACCAGCAAATTTTGTGTAGGCAAATTGTGAATAATAATTTGTCCAGCATTAAAATTGTTTAAGTATTCTGTTCTTGCCTTCTGATTGGTAAGTAGGACACAAGTAAATATGGTATGTTGCTAGTTGGATGTTTCCCCATTTAAACATCTTTGTACTTCAAACATACCTGCAAACACTTTTGGTAAATTATTTTTATTATATCACAGTGAAAAATACTCATTACATGAACATTCACAGTCAAAATAGCGACATACAAGGCAGTCAACATATGAAGTTACTCTATTTGAATAAAATCCTGCTTAGCCACTAGTTTTTAATTTTTACAAACCAGATCTGAATGAACAAAAGCCTTGATCAGTTTGGATGACGATAGAAAAAAGTAATATTTAAAGCTCTGTCCGAATACACCTTGTTGCAAGTTAATGTGTCATTTCCTGTACTACACTGTCTGGGGGAGGGGGGTGAGGGCAAGGACAATTTTACTACTGCTGCTTAATTGTCCAAAATCACTTTGCACCATAAATGTTTTACACAATTTATGTATTTAGTTTGTGTATGTTTATTTTATTTATTTATTTACAAGTCACACTGAAGTGGATATTTTTATAATGGACATGATTTTTTTCTCTATAATTCTCATTTTGGTTTTATTTTTAAAGCTAATAGTTTTGAATTAATGAAGACTGTGGAAATTTGTTCCCCCTAAAATGTTGCCGGCCTGCTGCCTTTTCCAAACTGCGAAAGAAGTGTGAGCCTCCCACAAGATATGTTTGGACAGTGATATCAATACAACCTTTGTCTGCCATCATCAAAATTGATCAAGGACTGTGTTCATTCAGAATTATTTTTATAAAAAACAAAAAGTCGTTCTCCAAGTAGGATGTAATTCAAAAGTGTAGTTCCATATGCTGGGGGGAAAAAAGAAAAAAAAGACTGCAAAGTAAAACTGATGAAAACCAACCCAGTTAACTACTAGTACATAAATATAATCTCTGTGTTGCAGGAGGCAAGAGGAAAGCTGGTGAGGACAGTGACACAGATGATGATGATGAATTGTCCTTGCCAGAAAAGAAGGTGAAATTAGAACCACTAGATGATGATGACTGGAGCAGTGGAGATGCTGGAGCTTCCAGTGCTTCATCAATTCATGATGACCATGAGAAGCAGCAGCACCGCAATTCTGCAAATTTTTCAGGAAAGCTGTTGGCAGTTCCCAAAAGCAAAGAACAGTATCTTATGGGACCAACAGTTAAAAGGTCTCCTGGAAGACCTAGAAAGATACGGCCACAAGAAAATACTTTGAATGGTGTTACAATTGTTCAGAATAAAAAGGATGATGCAGATGAATTGGCAGTGAAACTAGGATTAGAATCTGATTCATCTCCAGAACATAAAACAAAACTTTCTCAATCAAATGCAAACAAAGATTCAAATGCATCTCAGCCACCTGTATTGGTTGCAAACTCTAAAGGTGTTATAAAAGTTGATCCGCGGCAAGTGCCAAATCTCACTTCAGGAGTATACATAGTATCCAATAAGTCAGGAGTAGTAAAACTGGAATCTGTTTCAGGATCTCCGGCTGTGGGTAAAGCAGTAACATCGAGCCAGTCTGTAAATAATGGAAGTGGTGAGACTAAAACTATTGTGACCCAGTCAGGTATTATAAGAAAACCCGTGCAGTCATCTGGTATTTCTCGTGTTGCTCAGGGCCCTGGTCAGGTAAAATTGTTAAGCAAAACTGCTGGTTCGGTTCGTCCCCAAGGCCTGTCTCCAGGACTAGTACGAGTTTCACCAACTGGTCCGCACCTGAAGAATTTCACACCTCGATTGGCATCACCTGGGCAGAGACCACCATTAACATCACCTCGTGTACTGGGTCCGAGGCTGCAGTCGGGAACCAGACCTGTTTCTGTGTTGGCTGCTCGGCCGGGACTCGCCAATCCTGTAAGACCAGTACTATCTCCTAGAATACCAGGAATGTTACGTGCTCCTCTTAATGCCAAAAAGTCATCTATTGGTATACCTGGTGTCCAAACAAAAATAATGAGGGCAGTTAGCCCAAGAGTGCCAGTACAAGGAGGAAAGATAATGTCTTCGCTGTCTGCCCAGACACGAAGTGGTGTGAAACCAATACAAGCTATGCTTGGGAAAGCTGTTCAAGGAAACAATCCCGTGTCATCTCTTGCTACAGCAAAAATGAAGGTAGGTGAAGATGGAAATTCAAATGTATCAGTGAAATCCGTGACTCAACTAACACCATCTGGGGCTTCATTACAGGGCAGAGGAAATTTTGATGATGACGACGACGAAGAAGATGAAGAGGAAGAAGAAGATGATGACGATGATGAAGATTATTTGAATGAGGAAGAGGAAAGACCGGGGCGGAGCGTTGGAAGAGGACGAGGACGTCGTAATGCGGAAACGTCAAAAGTTGGTGACTCAGATGGCAACAAGCAGCGAGATAGTAAACTAGTGGACACAGATGGTGTTCATATGGAATTCCATGAGGTTACTACAAGTGAAAGTGAGTCTGACGATTCTCTTCCAGAACTGCCTATGGGGGACCTTCCATCTCTTGAACCAGATAGTCCACCAAGACCTTTCACTCTTTGTCCAGAAACAGGAAAGATCTTGGGACGTGCGGAAGGGGAACCCACTCCTCCACCCAGCCCAGAGACGAAATCATCAGGCCAATCTGAATCTTTGCCTGGTGATTCAGGGCCCCCACAAGAGCAAGAACCTGAAGAAATCTTACCTGACCCTAGACCTTCCTCTCCTCTCAATAAAGAAACTCTGTTGAAAGTTGAAATGAGCCCAGGTGGAACAACCGGAACAGTCGTGGAGGGTAATGAGAATGAAAATAGTAATAACTATGTGGATCCCTTGAGGACAGAGCAGGGATTGACAGTGACAAAAATTGCTGACTCTGCAGCAAAAAATTCACAGCAGGGAGTGAATACGACTCAGGTAGTGACACAGACAGGGAAGGGTGGATCTGGTATTTCAGTGCCTGCGAGAAAACTTTATGTTGATGGTGCTTCAGGTAAAATGAGTGGGGATATAGTGACTGTGACTGGTGAAGATGGTGTTGTGTATCAAATATCAACAGATGGTCAGCAGGTTTCAGATGAGTCAGGACAACAGTGTGTTTATGTTTCGACTGAAGGGGGTGAGGGAAGTGAAGAAGGTGCAGTGCTTACACTTGATACAGCAGTAGCTGAAGCTGTCGCACAGCTGATGCCAGAACAAGTGAACGTTATCGGCGGTGCTGGTTGTTCCCAGTTCTTTATAAAGGGTGAAGATGGGACTGTGGTAAATCAGGAGGGACAGGAACGCCAGCAAGAACAGAGTCAAGAGGAACAGCAGCTGGTGATGACCTCAATGGTTGACCAGCAGGCAGCCGATGAATCACAAGCACAAGTAGTGGCACATGTTGTCCAAGAAGGAGAGCTTGACCCAGTCACAGGTAAACAGAATACTCTGTTATTCTTACAGAAAAAGTAAATGTTAATTAATATTTAATTTTACTTTTGGTGAGTGCTATATTAGATTGTACTCAGGCGTGTTGCTCACTAAATAATTGCAGGAGCAGAATTATAGCAATAGATAAACTTGATAAAGGACCTTGTGAGTTAGATTTTTTTCAGTTTCCTCTAAGTTCCATTTTTCTAAATTAAAACAAGTAAAAGTTACATTTGCTTACAGTAGATAGTGTCTAGTGCCTAACACAGTTCTTGTGTTTTAATCCATATACTACTGAAATATCATTGCCAAACTCGGTAAGTTCTTATGTATTATTAAAACTCACTCAACATAATTTGTTATATTGTTGTATATATTTCTCTCTTCTGGTTGGATTAATTAGAACTATGATCTTTTGTATTGTGTTTTGGAATTGCAGGAGATACGAAACATTTACATGAAACATTTTCTACATTCACAAGCAATGATTAAACTATTCATCTGTTTGGTGCTGTGCTAGTGTTGCAAGCATCTGAAAGCAATGTGAAACTACATCCGTTACTTTTTCTGAGAGCATGCAGCTCGACTGTATGGTTATATGATAATGGCATCCTCTTGGGTAAAATATTCGAGAGAGAAAATAGTCCCCAATTTGCATCTCTAGGCGGGAACTATGCAAGAGTGTGTTGTCATCAGGAAAAACTGAAATGATATTCTACGGTTTAAATCATGGAATGTTAGGTGCCACGATCAGGTAGTAGGCTATCAAATTTAAAATGGTCAATAGGGTGGTTGATGTTAGATGTATGGGGCATTATTGAAGTTCGGTTGCTGCATGAACAGGACTTCTGTTCAGGTGTGTACAGGATTATCAGCACAGAATAATAATAAGGTAACACAGGAGTAAGTCTAATAATGAATAAGAAAATAGAAATTTGAGTAAGCTACTGTGAACAGCATAGTGATCAAACTATCATAGCCAAGATAGACAGAAAGTTATCACTCCTACAGTAGTACAAATTATGTGCCAGCTAGCTCTGCAAATGATAAAGAGTGAAAGAATGTGTGATGAGATTAAAAAAAAAAAAATTATTCACATAGATGGTTAATGGAGAGGAAAATTTAAGTGTGTCGGAGGAGAGGAATTTGATGGAAGAAAAGGAAGAGAGAGAAAAATAGTGGAATAAGTACTGGGGCAAAGGGATGCAAGAGGAAGATGCCATGTAGAATCTTGTGCAAAACATAATTCGATCATCGTCATCAGTTGGTTTAAGAATCGTGAAAGAAGGTTGTGTACGTGGAAGACATCTTTAAGGCACAGGAAGATTATAGAGTGAATTATATTACAGAAATTTTGGAACCAGATTTTAAACTGTAAGACATTTCCGGGTGCAAATGTTTACTTCGACAATAATTTATTGTATATTAAATGTATTTGCAGTTCTGAATATGGATAACCATCAGCTGTATAATGGAATGATGCGAATGATCGGTATTGTAATTGTAAACTGTCGAAGCTGCATTGGTAAAGTACCAGAACTTCAAGCGCTGATAGAAAGCACCGAAGCTGAAATCGTTATAGGTACAAAAAGCTGGCTGAAGCCAGAGATAAATTCAGCCGAAATTTTTACAAAGGCTCAGACGGTGTTTAGAAAGGTTTATCTGTTTAGCAAGAGTAATAGATTGCAGATTTCAGACTACCTAACAGATCAAAACGAAAATTTCTGTTGAGTGTTTATGGAAAGAGTTTAAGGCAATTGTAAAATGCGTTTTAGACAGGTAGTGCCGAGTAAAACTGTGAGGGACGGGAAAAACCCACCGTGGTTCAACAACAAAGTTAGGAAACTACTGAGGAAGCAAAGAGAGCTTCACTCCCAAGTTTAAACGCAGCCAAAACCTCTCGAACAAACAGAACCTAAACGATGTCAAAGTTAGTGTAAGGAGGGTTATGCGTGAAGCGTTCAGTGAATTTGAAAGTAAAATTCTATGTACCGACTTGACAAAAAGCCTAGGAAGTTCTAGTCCTAGTCCTAGCAGTTCGATTCTACACAGAGTACGCGAAAGAACTTGCCCCCTTCTAACAGCCGTTTACCGCAAGTCTCTAGAGGAACGGAAGGTTCCAAATGATTGGAAAAGAGCACAGGTAGTCCCAGTCTTCAAAAAGGGTCGTCGAGCAGATGCGCAAAACTATAGACCTATATCTCTGATGTCGATCTGTTGTAGAATTTTAGAACATGTTTTTTGCTCGAATATCATGTCGTTTTTGGAAGCCCAGAATCTACTCTGTAGGAATCAACATGGATTCCGGAAACAGCGATCGTGTGAGACCCAACTCACTTTATTTGTTCATGAGACCCATAAATTATTAGATACAGGCTCCCAGGTAGATGCTATTTTCCTAGACTTCCGGAAGGCGTTCGATACAATTCCGCACTGTCGCCTGATAAATAAAGTAAGAGCCTATGGTATATCGGACCAGCTGTGTGGTTGGATTGAAGAGTTTTTAGCAAACAGAACACAGCATGTTGTTATCAATGGAGAGATGCTGTAGTATACAGAGAAGTTGCGGCATTAGAAAATTGTAGCAAAATGCAGGAAGATCTGCAGCGGATAGGCACCGGTGCAGGGAGTGGCAACTGACCCTTAACATAGACAAATGTAATGTATTGCGAATACATAGAAAGAAGGATCCTTTATTGTATGATTAGATGATAGCGGAACAAACACTGGTAGCAGTTACTTCTGTTAAATTTCTGGGAGTATGCGTGCAGAACGATTTGAAATTGAATGATCATATAAAATTAATTGTTGGTAAGGCGGGTACCAGGTTGAGATTCATTGGGAGAGTCCTTAGAAAATGTAGTCCATCAACAAAGGAGGTGGCTTACAAAACACTCGTTCGACCTATACTTGAGTATTGCTCATCAGTGTGGGATCCATACCAGATCGGGTTGATGGAGGAGATAGAGAAGATCCAAAGAAGAGCGGCGCGTTTCGTCACAGGGTTATTTGGTAACCGTGATAGCGTTACGGAGATGTTTAGCAAACTCAAGTGGCAGACTCTGCAAGAGAGGCGCTCTGCATCGCGGTGTAGCTTGCTCGCCAGGTTTCGAGAGAGTGCGTTTCTGGATGAGGTATCGAATATACTGCTTCCCCCTACTTATACCTCCCGTGGAGATCACGAATGTAAAATTAGAGAGATTCGAGCACGCACGGAGGCTTTCAGACAGTCGTTCTTCCCGCGAACCATATGCGACTGGTACAGAAAAGGGAGATAATGACAGTGGCACGTAAAGTGCCCACCGCCACACACCGTTGGGTGGCTTGCGGAGTATGAATGTAGATGTAGATGTAGATGAAAATTTGTGCTGGACAGGGTGTCGAACCTGGAGGGGGAAGCGGGAATTCCAGGTTCGAGTCCTGGTCTGGCACAAATTTTCATTGTCGTCATTCCATGATAGAGCTGACGGTTGTCCATATTTGCAACTGCGATTACATTTAATGTATTTCATAATGGCTGTAATTACCGCCGTGCCTGTTCCTTTGGACATGCATGCATGACCCAAGGAACCTTACCTCATAAATCGGAATGACAAAGGCACTGCAATATCGTACATAATTTGTTGGTTATGAACTGTAGATTAAAGCTTAAGAAGTTGGAAGAAGGTAGGATATTAAGGAAATGTTACCCAGATGAGCTGAAAGAACCATAGGTTAATGAGAACTTCAAAGGGAGCAACAGTTGACTGAAACAGAAGACAGTAGAATATGAATGGGTAGCTTTGGGAGATGAAATAGTGAGAGCTAGCTTTGGGAGATGAAATAGTGAGAGCTAGCTTTGGGAGATGAAATAGTGAGAGCAGCTGAGAATCAAACAGATGAAAAGACAAGACCTAGTAGAAATCCTTGGATTTCACTGGAGATACTGAACTTAATTGATGAAAAGAGACACTATAAAAATGAAGCAGGCAAAATGGAATAGGGACAGCTATTGGGGTGGTGCCTAAGTTAGTAGCATTTTTCCATAAGTTTAATAAACACAAGAGACACAGGTAACAGATACTTTAGTCATCACTAATACATTCTTCTTCACTATTTGCAACACTCTGCAAATGATGGGCTAACCTTTTAGTTCTGTGACTGTTGAAATCATGTGTTTTGAGGTGAAGAACTCGTCGAGGCTTGTTCGAAGTGCATTTTCATCCGCAAAGGAGGTTCCGTGAAGGTTGTTTAATAGAGAACAGAAAAGGTGAAAATCGGAATGTGCAAGAGCGTTATCAGGGAGCGGCAACACTTCATGCAGTCTTTGTGGTCATTCTTGGATTGCAGCTGTAAGATGCCTCAGCTGTTGGCAATAAATGCCAGCAGTGATGGTTACACTTCGCGGAAGCAGTTTGTAATACACCATACTGTTGCTGTTCCACCAGATGCATGACATTTTTGTGGATGCGCACAGGTCTTTCTGTGGGGAGTAGCGGCTTTGTTTGGCCTCAGCCATTCCTTCCTTTTCCATATGTAAGCGTAGAGACACCATTTCTCATCACTATTAACGATACAGCATAAGAATGACCAGTGTTGTTCATCAGCCTGTTGATGACAAGCAAGCAAAGATGCACATATGTCCACCCGCTTATCTTTGAGATTTTGGCTTAGAGCATTATTATGAGCGTATGGCCTTGGTGGCCAGGAGACCCCTCGAGGGGTGGTTCGGCCGGCTTAGAGCATGTGGTAATTGCGCACCCTATTTTTGAACCTTCACTATGATACAATGATCATTGTTAATCACATTTGCCAGTTCTCGAGTACAATGTCATGGTTCATTGTGGATTAATGCATTTAAATGATCTTCATCAAACCCCAAATATCTTCTTGAAGGTGGAGAGTTACTAACGTCAAAATGATTCTCCCTAAAATGAGAAAACAATTTTCTTGTTGTGCTCTGTCCAGTGGCATTATCCTCATATACTGCACAAATATTTCAATCTGTGCTGCTGTCCCTGCTCCATTGATCCCAAACGAAAGAATGTGTCAGAAATGTTCTACTAACTCCTCTTCATCACTACATTTTCTGGGATTCACAGCTCCCTCTCACCATCTCCAAATGACAAAATGATGAAACTTAAACTCAAATAGCAATAATGAACTACAAATAAAAAATGACAGTTGATAAATAAACACGTAGTAACCAGAATACCAGCATGCAAAACAAAAATGCTATGAACTTATTGCACCAACTTAATAAAAAAACGAGATTGACAGAAAGCGCAACAGGACTAATCAGGAATGGCTAGAGGACAGATTCAAGGCTGTAGAAGCATGTGTAACTAGCAGAAGGATGGATGCTGCCTGTAACAAAATTAAAGATGCCTTTGGAGAAAGGAGAAGCAAATACATGAAAAATCAAGAACTCTAGCGGAAAACTGGTAGTAAGTAAAGAAGGGACCTTGAGCTTTGAAAAGTTTTCATTTATTGGAGCTGTAATTTTAAGTAAGCTTGATATCCGGGCAAAAGTCACAAATGCAAATATGCACATTGGCATAAATGTAGCCTTCATTCCGAAGCCAAGCTTCAACCAAATTGAAGCAGTGTCCAAGTAACTAAACAAACAGATGTACATAAAACAAACCGAAGACTATGACTGAAACTATTTATATTCTAACACATGTATTGTCCCAATTGACAATTGGGTTACGAATTGTAAATTATACGATTATATTTCAGTGTAAAGCACCATAAAGTGATGGCCGTTGAGAAGATGGAGGGCAGCTTGGTGTGTGGCAGAAAGCAAATGGTCTCCCCAACCACTCCACCCAATCCTAATTTCAGTTACTGCAGTTAAAATTTGATAGGTTTTGAACTGTATTAGTTTATAAAATTCTACAAGGGATATAAACACTTTTTCTTTGTTCTTGTAATTAGTTATAAAACCTCTTGAATTGGAGGGCACCAGTCAGATTATTATTGTTGTTATTAATTTTTGTTTAATATTTGTTTGTTATTTTGTTTGATGATTGTGAAATTTAGTGGTCACACTGGGAGTCAGGAACATATAACAAAGTCTGTTGATTGAATTGCAAGTGAACAATTTTTTTGCAAGAATATACTGTGTCATGAACATTGATGATCCTTATAAAAAATAGTACTTGTATTAACTGACTGTTCTGTACTCTCTAGGTTGAATGGTTGATACTTAATGAAGAAAACCATATGGTGCTGGTGTAATATTTTAAGATATTTATTATTTTAGAAACCAGTTTTTGGCTGTTGTGTAAAAAGATGAGTATATATATATATATAACTTACCAAGCGGGAAAGCGCCGGCAGACAGGCACGTGAACAAAACACACAAACACACACACACACACAGAATTACGAGCTTTCGCAACTGGCAGTTGCTTCGTCAGGAAAGAGGGAAGGAGAGGGAAAAATGAAAGGATGTGGGTTTTAAGGGAGAGGGTAAGGAGTCATTCCAATCCCGGGAGCGGAAAGACTTCCCTTAGGGGAAAAAAAGGACAGGTGTACACTCGCGCACACACACACACACACATATCCATCCGCACATACACAGACACCTTTTTCCCATGTGGAAGTTTCTTTCTAAAGAAACTTCCACATGGGAAAAATATATTAAAAACAAAGATTCCAAGACTTACCAAGCGGGAAAGCGCCGGCAGACAGGCACATGAACAAAACACACAAACACACACATAGAATTACTAGCTTTCGCAACCGATGGTTGCTTCTTCAGGAAGGAGAGGGAAAGACGAAAGGATGTGGGTTTTAAGGGAGAGGGTAAGGAGTCATTCCAATCCCGGGAGCAGAAAGACTTCCCTTAGGGGGAAAAAAGGACAGTGTACACTCGCGCGCACACACACACACACACACACACACACACACACACACACACACACACACACACACATCCATCCGCACATACACAGACACAAGCATACATATTTGAAATATGTCTGCTTGTGTCTGTGTATGTGCGGATGGATATGTGTGTGTGTGTGTGTGTGTGTGTGTGTGTGTGTGTGTGTGCGCGTGCGAGTGTACACCTGCCCTTTTTTTCCCCTAAGGGAAGTCTTTCCGCTCCCGGGATTGGAATGACTCCTTACCCTCTCCCTTCAAACCCACATCCTTTCGTCTTTCCCTCTCCTTCCTGAAGAAGCAACCATCGGTTGCGAAAGCTAGTAATTCTGTGTGTGTGTTTGTGTGTTTTGTTCATGTGCCTGTCTGCCGGCGCTTTCCCGCTTGGTAAGTCTTGGAATCTTTGTTTTTAATATAAACTAGTCCATCTAAAGAGTATCTTGGCTGGTTTTCAAATGTGACAGTTGTTAATGTTAGATATCGGACTAAGGAAAGGGGATTTATTTCAGTAAAATGAAATGTAAAATTATTTAGCTTAGATAAAATATGTAACACACTGAATAATGAACTGCATGACAAATTACAGTACTTGTTCTGAGAAGAAAAATAAGTTGAACAATGTAGTAAACTTCGGTGGGATCGTTCAAAGTGTGTAACTGAACAAGTAATCTTGTCCTTGTAACTACAGTATTAACAGTTAAGGTGAAACTACAGAAACTGAAATAAAAGAAAAATGGTGCATATGAGTAGGATGGCTAACTTGCCAACAGTGTAAAGTGTATGGAAACAACATAATCAGTGAAGGTAAAGTATGCCAATGGTACATTATGTTTAAAAGTAGCCTAACTAATGTTCATGATGAAGAACGAGGTGGGTGACAGCATTGTGACTGATTGACTGGTTCGCAAAAGTCGATGAGAAGATTAAAGGAAACCACTGATTCAAAATAACTGAGTCCTCATTTAATTTTACACAAATTTCGCGAAGTTTGTTGCATGAACTCCTTGCACGGAAGCTAGTCTATCATAAATTTTTTGTAAGATGGCTACCCAAAGTCTTGACAGAAAACTACAAGAATCAGCGTATGGCTATGTCATGGTCATTTCTTGGTTCTTTCAAAAAAGCTGTGATGAAACCATTATTGGAGGTGGGATTTCGGTCATAAATGTGAACTGGAAGACCTAATTCCATTCTTGATGAGAAGTTCCCAAAAAACCAAGAAGATCCCTGCAAACATTACCTGCAAGAAAGCTTATGGCGACTGTTTTTGTTACAGGAAAGGTGTGCTTGTTGTTGATTTATTTGAATTTGATTACCGATCGGGTTGGAGATTTTACGTGCTCGGGGTCTGGATGGTGTTTTGTCCTCCTCATCATTGATACGCCAAAATGGCATCTGATAAAAAGACTTGCACTGGTGGCCAAACAACCCCAGGTGTCTGCTAGTCAATAATGCTATCTGTCCTACAGTCTGTATCTTGCATTCAGTAGTTACCATCTGTTTTAAACGTTGAAGACATTGCTTGCAACACAGCAGTTTGACATCCATGTGGAACTGCAGGATGCCGTGTCTAACTGGTTGAAGTGTAAGGAGCCAGAATTCATGAGAATTGAATTTCAAAGCACATATGCCATTAAGGTAATGCCTAAATTCGTGTGAACTGAATTTTATGAGAACAGAATTTCAAAGCTTGTTTGTGACTATGAAAAATGCCTTAATTTGTGTGGAGACTATGTTGGAAAGTAGTATTTAATTGTAAAACATCAGTTTTCCTATACTTTTTTTAATACCAAAATGTAATCTATTTTCTAGATAACCCTCTTGTTTGACTCTGATACCTACTTTCTCCCCAACATGAATCCTATAGCTCCCAGACATTTTTATGGCCTTAGTGTATTCTCATCTCTGTGTTGCCATTTAGCCAGAGAGTTAAATAACTTGTCCAAAATCAGGACCAAGTTTAGACATGGTCATGGTATTATTAATTCAGTTGACATAGTGAACGATATTCAACAATTCAGTTGACATAGTGAACGATATTCAACAACACGAACTTACGTAACGCAAAAAATTATTTCTGTTTCAATGCCAAGATGTACAAACAGTTAAATGGTCTAGTTATGGGGTGCCCTCTCAGCCCAGTCCTAGCAGAAATTTTCATAGAAATTTTGAAAAACATTTCGTGGAAAATAACCTACTCTCTTACAAGATTGGGTGCTGGTTTTCATGTTGAGCTTTTGGGTGGGTACTATGACAACTTAAGTATTCCACAAATATCTAAATTCTAAGCATAATAATATCAAATTCGCAGTGGAGTTTGGGGATAACTCCATAACTCTTTCAACCCTGAAACTTTTTTCATGAACATCTATTTTTAATATGAGTTATAGCCTACAGTTAGAGCATAAAAATACTAAAAAATATCTTTTTTCATTAACTTTACAAGAAAAGGTACCCACACGATCATATGGAAAGGGGTTCATGTATGTAGTGTATGCTGTATCCGTTGAAGGACATTAGACTCTGATTGACCGATAAACTGCGTATTTATCTCGTACAAAAACATTTACATACTTCATTATTTATTATCTACATCTACATAGATACTCTTCAAGCTATCACAGTATGCGTGGCAGAGGGTACCCTGCTAGTCATTTCCTTTCTTGTTCCATTCAGCAAATTGAGCGAGGGAAAAACGATCGTCTGTATGCCTCCGTATAAACCCTGATTTCTCATATCTTATCCTTGTGGCCCTCACACGAAATGCATGTTGGTGGCATTAGGATCATTCAACAGTCAACTTCAAATGCTGGTTGTCTAAATTTTCTCAACAGTGTTGCTTGAAAAGCAAGTCACCCTCCCTCCAGGGAATCCCATTTGAGTTACCGAAGCATCTGTAACACTTACATGTTGTTCAAACCTATCCGTAACAAATCTAGCAGCCGTCCTCTGAAATGCTTCGATGCCTTCCTTTAATCTAACCTCGTGCAGATCCTAAACACTCCCTAGTAGTACTCAAAAATAGGTTGCACCAGTGTCCTGTATGCGGTATCCTTTACAGGTGAACAACACTTAACTAAAATTCACCCAATAAACCGAAGTCGACTGTCCGCCTTCAAAGTCGACTGTCCGCCTTCTCTATCGCAGTCCTCACTAACTTGTTTCATTTCTTATAGCTTTGCAACATTGCACACAGATATTTAAATGACTTAATTGTGTCAGGCAGGACACTACTAATGCTGACCTGAACATTTTTCCTACTCATCTGCATTTACTTGCATTTTTCTACATTTAAAGGTAGCTGCCATGCATAGTACCGACTAGAAATTTTGTCCGAGTCATCTTCTCTATAGTCACCTTTGACACCTTAATGTACACCAAATCATCGGCAAACAACCACAGGCTGCTGCCCACCTTGTCTGCCAATGTATATAGAGAATAATAGCGGTCCTGTCACATTTTCTCGAGGTACTTCTGGTAGTTGTCTAGTCTCTGATGAACACCGCTGACGAGGACAACATAGTGGATTTTATAACATAAAAAGTCTTCAAGCCACACATGTATCTGTAACCTATTCCATATGCTCATACCTTCGTTAACTGCCTGCAGTGGGGCACCATGTCAGATGCTTCCTGGAAATATAGAAATATGCAATCTGCCTGTTGCCCTCCATTCAGAGTTCACTGTATATCATGTGAGTTAAGGTAAGCTGAGTTTCACATGAGCGATGCTTGCTAAAGCCATGCTGATTCGTGGACATAAGCTTCTCAGTCTCAGAAAAATTTATTATATTTGAATTGAGAATATGTTCAAGGATTCTGCAGCAAATTGAAGTTAGGAATATTAGTCTGTAATTTTGCAGGTCCATTCTTTTATCCTTCTCATGTGCTTTTTTCCAGTCAGTTGGGACTTCATGCTGGGCAGAGATTGTTGATGAATGCAAGCTAGGTAAGGGGCCAGTGCTGTTGAGTACTCTCTGTAAAATGGATTTGGGATTCTGCCCAGATCGGGTGACTTATTTTCTTTCAAATTTTTTAGTTGTCTCTCTGACCAAAGATGCTTATTACTTTGTCGTCTTTATGGGAGTCTGTTTGGTGGTCAAATGACAGTACATTTGTACAATTGTCCTGCATGAAAGATTTGTTGAACGTGAAATTTGTGTGTGTACTTGAATATACAGATAAATAATGAATTGAGAACTCATTAGTAATGTACTGTACTAATACAGTATGCTCCATTTATTTGGTGACTGCACTAATGGTGCAGTAGACGGCAAGCATCGAGTGCTCCATTGTCTGATGAATCAGATGCTGTCATATGTCTACTACCACATTAATGAATTTAAAATGTATGCAAATAAATTGTGTGCTGAACCATGCCATGGAAGCAGATGCTGGAACTGTACCTGTAATGTGTGTGGATTTGTTGTGGACACATTATCCTTTAGTGCTCTCCACGAATAGAAATCCCATGGGGTTTAATCGGGACTTTGAACAGGCCAGATATTGTTCCTAATGAGTCTGTCGTGGAACGCATCGTGTATTGTGTGCAAAGAAACATTGGCTGTATGAGCCCTTGCAAATCCTGTTGAAAAAAATGCAAAGCTTCATTCTCATCCACTCAGTTTATTAAAAGACTGTTGCAAAATGTTTTGCACATATCTTTCATTGCTCACTGTCCATTTAAAAAATTAGGCCTTTTATTCTGTCACCACTAACTGCACACCACACTCCTATTTTCTGATTATGAAGGGGACCCACATGAAGCAGAACAGGTCTGTCAGTACTACACTGCACAGTTTTTGAAATTAACATACCTGTGTAAATGAAACAAAGCATCATCTGAAAACAGATGAGATAAGGATCCATTTCACTGCCGTGCACTTGTTTCAGAACCCATTCTCAAAATCTAACCCTGTGCACTGGAATTTAGAAACATAATTTTATGTGCACAACACTATTCGACACATTTTCCCTAATGGTAGAGACAGCACATCAGTCTTGGATTGGAGTGGAGTGGAATATACAAAATCACCTGTAATTATGGCAAATGCTGATTAGGCAAGTCTGGCAGGGCAATATCCATCTGTTTGAAGAAATACTATAAAAGCTGATGGCTTAGAAAAGCAGATTTTACTTTTGTGGATGACCTTCTTAAAGTAGGCATACATACAAGATACAACATGCAGTCTTACATAACGTCCACAAATGGAGGAAGACAAACTGCCTTGAAGTAGCTAAAGTTAATAAACATGTGTCCACTTGCCTGAGCTTAATAATGAATGATCAGATTTGATTCTCTTACACACCACTTGTAACTGCTGATACTGCTAATAATCCCATCCAGAGCACTCTATAAGTTACCCATCATATTCATATGCCCCATTTTTCCTTTATTTCAGTTGCTGTAGTTTCACTTTCCCTGTCAAAATTGTAGCTAGTATACTACCGGTTTAGTCTCACTTGTAATATTTTATCAGTTTTTAATATTGGACTTTCAAGGACAAGATTATCTTGTTCAGTTACACCCTTGGAACATTTTACCAAAGTTTTCTAAATTGTTCAACTTATTTTTCTTCTCAGAACAAGTGTTGTAATTTATCATGCAGTTCATTATTCAGTGTGTTACGTAATTTATCAAAACTAAATAGTTTTACATTTCATTTTACTGAAATAATTCCTCATGCTTTAGTCCGTATCAAACATTAACAATTGCCACATTTGAAAACCAACCAAGATACTCTTTAGATGGACTACTTTAAAATTGTTGGCTACAAAAAAATTTCACAGCCATATGTATTCATCTTTTTATATGAACAGAGGCGTAACAGCCAAAAACTGGTTTCTAAAATAACAAATATTGTAGAATATTACACCAGTGTTGTGTGTTTCTTCATTCTTAAATTATGCTGGTAATGGCAGCTTTAAAACAACCACCACCTTTTCAGGTTTTCCATGTTAAGAGAATAAGTGTACATAGTACCTGTTTTAATTACTAAACCACGACTTCACATCAAAACCAGTTAAAATTTATATGTACCAGAAACATTTATGAGTTTCAGTCAAATTAAAGAGCACGCAATATTTTTATGGCTGTCCATCCACATTGACAATTCTGTTCTCATGCACAATGTTAGGACGATTTGCTGTGATCTTTTCATTACACTGACAGTATAATGGTCTACATCAGGGATGCTCAGGCTGTAGCCCACGGGCCACGTGCCACTTGCCACTGATCTGATGGTAGTCCGCCCCTCAACATTTGTTCTTGTAATTTCATTTTTTGTTGTTCCCCAAAGTGGAGACAGCAGGCCCTTGTAGAACTTCGTTCTTTTGAGCCCAGTTCAGCTGGCATTGGGGCAGAGATTCCTAATTTCGAATAAAAACTTGTATCATGGTACAATATTTTTGAATTTGCGGCCCTCATGTAGTCACAGTAAGGGGTTTGCACCTATTTTACTAGCAAGTCTGTACACCACTGGCCTAAATTGTGCTTGCTGCTTATACTGCAACCAGATTGTAAAGTATTGTTGATGCTGTTTTGTTGTGTATCCACAAGTTTACCTCTTAGTGCTCTTTGTGTTATTTTATGACCTCTTTTTTTAAAAAAAGAAAAAGAAAAAAGATGATACGTGTTCTGTCATACAAGGAAACTTACATCCATTAAATATTTCTGACTCAGGTGCAGGAGACACCCAGCGTTATCCGACTAATATATTCCAAGCTTTGCCTATAGTGGAACATCTGTCATCCTTTGTGAGGGTCCCAACCAACACCTTCATTTTGATAGACTCTCAAATTGTGCCAGACCAGAAATGTGGGATGAAGACCACAATAATGTTCTTATCATTTATAACTTCTTGATTATAGCTTTGTTCCCTACATAGTTTGTGAGCAGCTGAATTGCATGACTGCTTCAGTTTGTGGTCTGTTGGAAATTCGCCATGAAAATTTTAGAGCACTTAACAGTGTGCCATCACTTAGATTTGACATTTGCAAGGGATGAACAGCACGTGGGAGATTTATAAGAGATTTTTTTTTTTTTAGGCAATACTACAGTCTTAAATTCACATTTTTGTCTATGTCAAGGGGACTTACACTCTGTTACATGACATTTCTATTTAGGTTGTTAGTAAAACTGAGAAAGGTAATCACTCTCCTCAGTGCACAGGTCTTATCAAATGGCATTATTAACTGTTACTTTACAATAACATCCATGACATATACAAGGAGGGCATTCCTGAAAGATAAATAGTTAGTAATTTTAGAACATTAATGTTAGCTAACAAAATAACTGCAGCAGATTCTAAATATGTGGGAAAGTGCAAACTTCACATTTGTTTCTCTGACCACTTTGCAAACTATTAAAGTGATTTATAAATATGGATATTGCAGTCAGGTTTGATGTGGACTCTCTTTTCTTGGAGTTCTCTTCTGAGTCCTTTGATGTAGTGAGAAGTTTGATAAGTTTTTTACTGAACTACTCAGGAACACATTCACTTCATCTCGTTTCCTTTGTCATATCAAATGTAATACTACAAACAAATGAAATGATGATGGGTAGCTCAGTAACAGTATTTGTATCAGTAGGGCACAGGAAAGATTTTGTGGATATACCTGAATCAAACTAACAAAGTGATTGATAGTCACGCATGGTAGGGAGTGATGTCAGTACATGTTTGACTGCACAGATGATATGGCTGTAGTAATAGCAACTGTTTACAGAGTCATGGTAGTCTTCTCACTTTTCCAGAGACTTTCCCATCCAGTTGAGAACTTTCTGTCACATAAAGAAACAAGCTGCACTGACAAACAGTGAAAACGGTGAACATAGTTTAATACTGTTATGTTGCTACCCACATGAGACATCTGTGGCAACTGGTATCTGAGGTAGCAGAATGATATGAGAACAATGGATAGAATAGAAGGTGTGTCGAAGCTTATTCTCTGATTGAAGGGCTTTTGCTGTTGTATCTGTCATTTAAACAGCTAACTGTCAAACATTTTGTTATTTATACCCAGGTATAAGACATTGGAATTAGCTAAACTGAAACAAATGTGTTTTTATTGATGTGTGGACATAATGTTAGAGGTGTGACTATACAGAAATTGAACAAAAATTCTGGAAATGCTTAAATTCTGACCAGCCTAAAGTAAAATTTTCAAATTAGTTACCAGAAGTGCAGTCAGAGTTTAATGATGATATATGGCAAGACTAGTATTGTACTGCAGGCATTTGTTTTATAGAACAGCATAAATAAGGAATTTATCAAAATTGTTGTCAAGAAACCTAATTAATGGGCATTAATGGGTAATTAAAGTAAGTCTGGGCTCATTGCAACCACTGTATTAAGATCTCACAAATCAGTTCGTGCTTCTGTGATGGAATCTCGAAGATGATGTATTTTTAGAGCAGGGCACTGCAGGCACAAAATAACAGATGCATTTGAAAGAGCATAATAAGTACCAGGGGTATAAATTGTGGAACTCAAACAACACCCCAGGTCTAATTGCAACCTTGGTAGCAAGCAAACAACCTTTGCTTACCGAACATTAACACTTCGAGAAAACCTCATAAATAATAAGTTTGATTGTTTATGAGTTCTTGCTTGACAGATTTGCCATTCAAGATTGTTCTTTTTTATGAAATCCATTATTGCACTTGTATCGAAGCATGGAGAGCTTATGTGTAGAATCATGGAAAAATGCACCATCCAGTACTTGATGATTTTGTGACTGAGGGTGGTAGAATTGTAATCAGTTTTCATATCCCCTTGACAAACTTTTATTCTTACTTTAATGTATTTTTCATTTCTAGTATTGCATAGATTTAAAAAAACTGGAACCTTCCAATGCCACCACCTGTTCTTAATTTTTGTTGTTTATGTATAAATGCCACCTTTTTTAGTCCCAAAAAAATGTTGCTGTCCAGTGTTGCAGATTTGGTCATGTAGAAATCACAGAAGTTTTCTACCTTTCAGCATGTTTCCTTAGTTTCCAATGTGCTTTGCTTACATAACATAGACTTTCTTTTTCTACATCATTTTTGCAAACTGAATTATTTCCCAATCAAGTCATAGTTCATATTATTGCAGTGGGTTCATGGGAAAGTTTACAAGTTCCAACTTTTTACTGGCTGGTCTTGAAAATGTCTAAATGGTTTGTAGCAGATATCCTATGATGGACGCAAAGAAGCTTGTAATATATTCTTGCTATAAGTGCACCACATGGCGAATAATTTAGAATACACATGCGTCTCTGTTGTCTTACAACAGCTGCCAAAAACTGACTTATCACGGATGAAGGGTTTGTATTTTATACACAAAGCCACAATAATCCATGAGCGCATTTCTGCCTCCTACTCTCCCTCCCCCTCTCCCTCTCTCTCTCCCTCTCCCCCCTCTCCCCCTCTCCCCCCCTCTCCCCCTCTCTCTCCCCCTCTCTCTCCCCCCTCTCTCCCCCCTCTCTCCCCCCTCTCTCCCCCCTCTCTCCCCCCTCTCTCCCCCCTCTCTCCCTCCTCTCTCCCCCCTCTCTCCCCCCTCTCTCCCCCCTCTCTCCCCCCTCTCTCCCCCCTCTCCCCCTCTCTCCCTCTCTCTTTTTTGTGAAACCTCTCAGATGGCTTTCCAGAAGATAGTTTAACGTGAAACAAAGACATTAAATATTTCACATCAGTTTTATCAAGAAAGTTTGTATGTAACAAAATCTGTTCTTTTTTGCACCAAGAAAAGTTTTGATATTCCATGTAGCAGTAATCAATGTTTGTTCTCAATTTCTGTTTCTTTATTGAGTAACCTACTGCAACTTGTACACACTCCAAACTAAACTGTGTCTTACAGTCTTTAACATACTTTTTTGTATACCTTTGTCAAATTTAGTGGGCAACATCCTAAATAAACCTCCCCAAATATTGATGTATGGCTGTTTCCAGGTAGTTATGCCTTTTTGTAAAAATAAGTGTTACCCTTTTGTTACCAGCAGAAAAAATATGAACCTGGAGACTTCCAGTGTCATTTGAAACCTTGCCTTCACTATCCTTCATTGGCCTCAATTTCACATGGGAAAAAATGATTAGTGTGAAATAGTTTGAAGATGATCTCATCATGCCAAAGTGGCACGCACTGATCAGAGAGTCAATTTCTGCAGGTTAAATGTGTGAGATCCAACACTTGGAACTGCTGTAGTATTGGGACTGTTACTGAGGGGCACTTGCACTGTCAGTTTGTCCAAAGAGCAAAACAACCTGCTTTGCTTTTATTATTACAAAAGTAATGTAGTTTTCTCCTGTGGTTATTGCTGCTGATATGCATTAGAGTTATTAGTGACCACCGTTCGTCGTATATTTTGGAACAAGGTTGATACTTCATATTTCTTTTACTAACACATCTAGGAGACATTCGCTGATAAGGCAGTCTGTGACCTGTGAATGCATCTGTGGTTGTAAATAAATGTAAAAGAAGACAGATTTTTATTGTCTTATCGAAAACACAGGCTTTAAATTCCATGTGGTACTTGTGAGACACACAGTTATCGACTCCGTATCAGTGGCTAACAAAAGATAACAAATAAATGGTCGATCTATGTAAATAAAATACATCTTCGTTCCCTATTGTAAGTGCAGACACTTGCAGTGCACTTAGGAGTCTCCTTATTCCAGGTTTTTTGTACTACATTAACGTTTCCTGCATTTTTCTTGAGTGGGTATAAAAATAGATTCACCATTGTAATACAGTCGCACATTGTCGTAATGTAAGTCTAGACGAGATTTTTTTGTGCCATTTCACTTTTAGGCCATATTTCAGAACATGAAGAAATCTTTACAGCACAGCTTCTTTTGAAATGTCGTTATTGGGTACCCAATTAATCATTCTGTGTGGTTAGTTACAGACAGTGAGGCGATGCCAAAGTTTTTGCAGTCAGTTTAAACTTTTTTTTGCTAAATGTAGGCAAGATTAGTGTGGTTTGAATCCACTACAGCTAAGCAATAAAAACACATAAAACTAAGAACTCTTGTAGCAGCTTAGTGTTCCAGGGCATGTCAGTAGACTGATGCAGCAGTCTACTGCACATCTAAGTATATTTACTTAAAATGGTGGGTCAAATCACCTAGGTCATGTCTCCCGCCATCTCAGATTTTCATGAAACGTTATACATTTGCTTGACACTGCTGGCCCATGTGGGTGAAGAAAAATTAGTTTGCCATCTCCATCATCATAACGTTCTTGATGAAGGCAAAGAATCACCTGTCATCATTTACAGCTGCCAAAAAGATTTTTGTTGAGTGTGGGTGCATGTCCATTGTGGGACATTTTCATTGAATGAGAAAATAAATTAAGCCTTTTCAGAACATGTTACTCTTCTAATTTCTAATGACTTACAGAAAGCATTTTGTAATTGTGAAAATTCCTGGAACCAGGTACTCTGCTGATTGTCAAAAATCTGTTCTTGAGGTTCTTGCATAGGAAATTTTCGTTGATTTTTCTCTTAAGAAGGGGAAAAGCATTTGCCATTGTTAGCCTTGTGTAAACTGTAGATATCATATACAATTGGTATTTGTACATCAACCTCAAGTTAAAGCCTAGCTTTCCTCAATAGATGTTTCACAGTTCCTTTCAGTCAATCACACACACGCATTTAGCTTCGTTAGTCACAGAAAAGGATTGTTCAGTGTTGATTGAAAAATCTTTTCTGTGTTCACACAAGTTTTTAAAGGTTTTCTGTTTTTATATTGAGTGGTTATACATCAGCGAAGTCGTGCAGTTTCTTGACTCGTGGGTAGTGTTCAGTCCATAGTTACAAATCCCACATTATGATCCATGTCATCACTTATCTAGCAGTGGTTTACTATTATTTATTGATTTTTCTCATTTATCACATAAATACAAAGAGGATTGTTTGTACAGTTACTTAGTGTTGTGGATTTCATTCTAAATTACAAAGCTGTAGTTTTCAGCAAACATCATTAGCCTTCAAATGGGCACTGCTGCATATAAAGTGTAGAGTCTTGTATCATAAGGAAGCAAGGGAGAGGATGTAGAGTAGAGTACTTGTGTTGTGGTACAAGCTCATCAGTAATGCTCCTCTTGCAGACAATATCGGCGATCTTGCTATAGTCACAAATCTGGTCGCTGTGTACTGTCGTAACCTGGGATGTGAACTGAGCCCGCTCTGCGATTGAACTGTCAGGTGCCAGACTCGAAGATGAGTCAGTGTGGCCTTCCGTTGGCAGTGGCGGCCTAATACATCTAGGCGTTGGTGGCCTCTTGCTTGTGTATGTGTCTCTGGCGTCCCTCGTGATAGGTGTGCTTGATCCTGTGCCAACTGTTGATCTTAATGCTTCATCTTTGCCAACCATTGTGTTGGCGACAGCTTATGCCAACACATCCCCCACCTGCCTTCCAAAATATATATATATATGGTGCACCATTGTAATGTAGGAGGGTGCGGTGTTCAGTGCACTGGACATAGTGATGAGCCAGGAGCTGTGACTGTGGAGGACGACATACTCCTGACTGTATCCCGCCATCTGGCTTGTGAGGCATCAGTAATATCCTCTAGAAAACAGCTACCAGGTCACACATCCAGGTTTGAGACTATGCCCTGGGATGATGATGGCAGTGATGGGTCCATGTCCATTGGGTCGGCAAGCGGGGATGGCAGGGCGAGGGCACATCATCCATCCATTTCTCTTGGGGTGCCCTAGTGACACCAGCAGGTGGCTGCGAAGGCCGCACAGTCCAATGAGGCAGTGAATCTGGGGCAAGAAAAGCAATAGAATCACAGGCCAATGAGACGTACGAATTTGGTTCTGGTGGCGGCACTGCAAATCATCGGGAACTGCAATTAAGTACATAAAAGAACCAGTAAGTTCCTAGATTACGCCTCTTTCCCACTGCCCATGGTTGCCATAAACCCTGAAAGGAACTTCATCGCACGGTTCAAAGCTAAACTTAGCACACCATTGGCAGTGCTGGATGCTGCGGTGGGTGTAGCAAGTGTAGCAGTGTCCAATTACAGTGGTCATGCAGAAGTTCCCCCGGTGATAGTCCGTCTCTTGGGTGGCGAGAAAGAGATGCAGCACCTTTTTCCGTGTGTGGGTGGTGCGAAGCTGGGCCAACTGTTGTTTAACTGAAAGTTCACACAGCGGTCACCAGCTCATAATGAGGCAAATAGTTTGTTAGAACATGGTTGCACAACATTAGGGCAAGAAAGAGGCACAACCATTATATTACTTTTGTCAGAGCTGTTGAAAACACAGCATTCACTGCACATGCACGAGCCTCATTTTCCTGGGAGCTGGCAAAACTGGCATTTTTGTGTCATTGCAAACAAACTGCTGGGACATGGCCTTTCTTTCCACACGTGTAATGCATTGCGTTATGTGATGGGCAGTCCTGTCTTCTATGGCGAGCAAAACATCCAGGGCAAGACTTCGCTAAATTCACAGGCCTCTTTATGTGTCTACATGGTTGTCTGAACGGCTGTGTATGCTCTCGTTGTTGTGGCTGTTTGGGGCAGTTGCGAACAAGGGGCGACTTGACCCACAAATTGGGGCCTGATCAAACTTATTGGCTGCTGTGGCACCCGAATCATAATGCACTAAGATTTGCAGTACTTGAGGAAGTGATGGATTAGATTACTTTATCATCTGTTCCCGTATTCTGCTATCTGGGTCACTGGATGTTATTGTGTCCCTAATCGTTAAATCACTGTACTTTCATTTGTCCTGTTAAAATTGTTGCTAGTATACTTTTGGGCTCAAGCAGAAAATTCCATGCATTAAGTTGTATTTGAAGGATGATCTTTCTTGCATCTTCTCTAGTATGTTAGTGATGCATGTTTACATGCTTTCCTTTAGCAACAACATTTCTACTTCAGATACATTCTGATAAGACTTATGATATTGCAACGATAGTAAATGGGATTACACCGTAGCTCTTTTATTGAATCATCGTGTGCTTTCAAATATGTTTGTTGCTAGTATGTGATTCCATCATTTTTGAGATTTCAGCACCCTCAAGGCGAAAAAACTAATTTCAATAAACTGTTAGCATGAACTTGTTTGAACTCATACTTCAGTTTCTTTTCATTTGTTCTTTTTACGTTTGTTGTTAGTTACACAGTGGCACGAACTGCATGTGTTCTTTTACTTGACTATCTGCACAGTTACAGGTTTTCTTTATTGATGTGGTTAATGAGTTTTCTGCCTTTATTCCAATGCTTAAAAGTGAAAGACCTGCCGAATGTAAGAATTTGTCAAGTTCAGCTGTGCTTTTGACTGACTGACTTTCACTTGATGTGTTCGTAGCATCTAAATGGACTATACATGTACTGAATCTTGTAAATGGACAGAACAGAAATGCCGTAATTAGGAGCTCTAAACCGTGTCTTAAAAAGAAGCTGATTACAGGCATTAACTCCATAACACTAGGTAACGGAACATTGGCAAAGAGCATACATTACCAACAAAGTCACTAGAACAGAGTAAACAGAACATGTAGAAAACATACAAGAACGTGAAAGATACATTACACCTGGCAGCTGGTGTGGATCTTCTCAGACAGCTGTGATTCACTTGTTGAGAATACTAAACTGCAGTGTACACTATGCAACACCGAACTTCATGTTAGCGCATGGCGGCTGATGTGTTGGTGCTTACATCAACCCCATGGGCAGAAGAAACGGTTTGGCATCAAGAAATCATGCTGGGAAGTGCACCTGTTGGCCAGAGTGAATTGTTCGCTCGGAGGAGGGTCTGTGTCTGCAGGCTGATGCTTCAGTGTCAACACTTGGGACATAGCATCTTGATCCAAGATGGGCGATCACCTCGGTTTAGGCGTTGTCATTGGTGTTTTTTGCAAGATATACACTGGTTTAACACATTTCAATGAGACACTTATAGCCTGACCATTCGTCAAAGTGTTCATTGTTTGTGTATGGAGAACTTAATACGGGCTGGAACATTGGACTTGGAGTGGTGGTGTAACGACTTCTTTGCGAGCATAACATTTACAGTGCTTGAGATCTTAGTGATGACGGAGGGTAGTATGCCGTGGTGCGAAGCTTTTGGGAGATGGATCCCGGTAACATGCGCTCTCAACTGACACAAAAGTTCAGCCGATCTTCCGTGACTATCTTTATTGCATCCATGTCAACAAAATCATCGGACAGGTGCAGCATCTGAGTAGCATGACTGGTAATGCTGATGACCAGGTTTATTCATGGCACGTTAGTGCTGCCTTCAAACAACGGTGCCAGTGTCTCTCGCCATTCGTTTGCTGGGTACAGGTTTTGTGACACTGGGTTTCCTGAGCTGGAGACTGGTGTGCACCGCAAGTCTGAGCAAGCTTCAGCTACCACAGTGCAGCTTGACAGTGGAACATTGTGTGTCACAAGGAATGGGGATCTTCGCTTAAAGGTACTGTCTCTGGCCTGCAGAAGCATGATCTTCGAGAATTTTTTCTCGGGGTGTGCTATAGATATCAATGTCAGATTTGGTCAGAATTTTTATCAATATTTCCTGTACAAACTGGAATTTTCTCAACTGGAAATGTCAAAGAGCAAAGGTGGAAGTGCCATCGGAATGAAACAAAATTATGATGTAGACCTCAATGCGCGGTATGTCACAGGTCAGCTGGCTCGTATGAAATCAAAATTGATTTGACGTTAGTGAAGTATATAAGAGTCTTTAGGAGTTGTAACTCTCTTAAGTTATTTGGACCACAGGAAACAAAATGGCGGCCATTTGGAAAAAAGGGGGGGGGGGGGTGTTTCATAGATTCTTCGACTTCGTCGGCCAAGTAAAAATATTTTAATTGAAGGATTGGAATAAAAGTGATACAACTCGTAGATGATTTAGTTGCCATCGTCGCAAACAAAGAATCATGCCAATTGGTTCAGTAGATTAAAAAAAGCCATTTCGAGAAAAACTCGTTTGAAGTTTTGACTACATATGAATGCAATATTATGCAACTTACTTTTAATCTGCTATTCTGGGTCCATGAACTAGTCCTTCCTCTTCCTCATAGAGTGCATTCTGCTCGATCTGGGCCATCATGTGCTCCTCCAGAGCCGCTCGTACAGCCGGTGACAATCAGTTTTCGGCTGCTTGAATCCGGTGGTCGTCCGAATGCTTGGCAAACTGCGTCAAATAGAGCCACAGGGTGATGTCCATCTTTGTCATGGTCTTCAGAATTGCTGAATACCCTTCGTTGAAGCTGCTCACTGCCAGGTAAGTCGCAGTCTCCACAATCTTTGCACCAGAATGCAAATGCTTGGGGGCTAACTTCCAAACACACATATTCAAACTGTCATTTGAATTTTGTGTGTTTCCTCCCAAGCACTGGTACAATAACTCGTCCTCAGAAAGGTCCTCATAGATCGGAGAATCGCTTTTTGAATTTCTTTGGAGAGCAGCTGGTCGTGTTGATATTCGTCCAAATGTCTGGTAGCCTCTGCAATGCACCTCTTGCACAACTAGTTTCCCCAGCTGGACAATTTTTGTGTTGTGGGTGGTCATCTGTTGAACACTTCTGGAAATACGTTGCCCAAATTGCCTTCTTTATCTGTTCCACTGAATTGGAATGCCTTCGGATTGCCAATTCGTAGTATGTCGTAAGCTCCTTGATCACTTTATCAGTTTTAATCATGGGGAAGCACATAGAATAATTTTTTGCGGCTATAAAATTGAAATTTACAGGCGAGGGGAGGGGGGGGGGGGGACTGGTGTGTGAAAAAGGCAGATTTCAGGCTTGTGCACTTTTTTTTTGTTCGACCGTGAATGACAAACATTTCCATTCTGTATTTGGAAAAACCATTTCAGGGGTGATTCTAAACACTATTATGAATCCAAAAATGAAATTTAAAGAAATGGATTTTTTGAACCAAATGATAGTAAATCTCCCCTTCACCAGTCGGATCATGAGGATGGTAAACCTTTATTAAAAAAAACTCTCAATCTCAAGGCGTGCTGCATGCCGATAAGATGCATGGCTGTTAAGGAGGAACAGTCATTAGCGGGCAACTCTGGGGGACCTGCCACACCTGTTGTATACTGCTTATTCAGGTATCCAAGGCCTAGTCTGAATGGATCCTTATTTCCCTAGCTGTTCATGGGACCGAGATGGAACCCTCGAAATCTCCTTTTACTCCCAAATGTACTGCCTGGAAATACTCATACAAATTCATCTGAGCGTATGAGAGAGGCCTCCTCATAATTGGAATAAGTTGGACTAGAGTAACAAGGCTCAAGCAAAGTCAAAATGTTTTTCCAGTGATAAAGCAAATGGAGGGAACATTAGAAAAAATGTCCCCCTTCTAATCCATAAAGGCTTAGGAGGAGGAGGAGGAAGAGGAGGATTTCTGGCACCTTAAAGTCTATTAAATGTTTGCGTAATGGTTCCTCGTTCATCGAAACTAACAAGTCAAAACAGGTGGTATGATATGATTGATGAGGTGTGTGTCTCTCATGTGCTGTAATGTCATGGACATGGATGTAAGAGAGCTGAAGTAAGAGTGGATAGGGGATAGTGGATGTGGAGAAGCAAATCTGAAGGAATAATGGAGAAATTGAGAACACCTCTACTTTCATTTTCATTGTCACCTTTAATTCTCCATTGCTTCCTGGACATATTATGGCAGGGTTCCTCCAACTTACAGCAGGTCTTACATACCTAATCTTATGTGGTGCTATAAATGGCAGTGTTTTGCCCATAGACCGATGAGTTGTAGAGATGAATTGACCTGTGGAAGTATGGAAAGGTGGCCTATGGCGCTGGGACTGCCTGCCTGTCTCCGGCAGGCTGCATCAACTGCTCTGGGAGACACTCAGTCTGGAGCCGAGACTGTCTTGTTTATGCTGAGGAAGGCAAAATTCAGGAAATAAAAGTGTCCAAGCAGGTCCTGTATACTAAAGACAATAAAGAATATAAAGCAACAAAACCCCTGCCTTTGCCACTTTGTATTCTTTTGTGGTGCAGAAATCTGTTCCCAAGATGGACGATGGATGCTTCAGTGCAGACAACGTCCAGCATACCAATATCGACCACAAGCACCTGTACTTGTACATGCCCAAAGCAAAGCAAGTAAGAACATATTAATCCAGGAAGCAAGAACATAAGAGACCAGCAGCAGTTCCACCGTGAGCATTAACATGGCACCCAAAAGCAGAGTGTCTCTCTACACCCCCTTTTCCCATCATCCTGTTAAGGGAATGGGAACTGGAACAGTCATGTTTGTGTCGAAACCTTTCCCGAGCACCAGCAGACTTTGTTCTGTCACGTCTGACTGGTGAGGAGGACATCATGCAGTCAGGCACCTCGCCACCAGACCCAGACAGCCCCTCCACTCCCCAGCGCTCTAGAAGTGCCTCACCTTCCTGGTGCAAAGAAATCGGCAAATTAAAACCACACTGGTGAAATAGTACCTGTACTACAGTGAAACCTGAATAGGTTCAGGACTCGAGGAGGAACTGAAACTCCTAGCACAGGAACACCCCCAATGCTTGTGTTTGCAGGAATTTTGAAGCATCTGATGCCATTTTACTAAGGGAGCTAGATGTTCATGTTACAAGGATGACGTGATGAGGAAAAGTGCCAAGTTAGGGGTCCCTGTGTTTGTCAGTAATGTGCACCACTCCTTTGCTCTCCCCTGGTTACTGACCTGCAAGCAGTTGCAGTTGAAATTCATGTGTGTTGAAGGGTCACTGTTTGCTCACTGTATTTACCTCCTCAATATGCAGCAGACTCTGAGGCTGTCATAGAATTTACAGAAAAACTCGTGATACAATTAATAATAATAATAATAATAACAATAATAATAATAATAATAATGCTTCGGCAGAAATACCTTGCCTACTAATCCCTAAATGTGTGGCCGACTCTTGTATTGCCCATTGTATCACTATTCCTTATCATCATATACACTTGGTCAATTTCTGTGGTAGATCCAAAACTATTTCATCCTCATTTGAACTGTAGCTGGACTCATCCTAGCCTAAATATATGTGTATTGCTGTGGAAACCTCATCACTGCTTGTAATCACTCGCAAACCATCTACCATTTGTTGCTAATAATGTTTAACCCAATCGTTTTCAGGTAGGCATCAGCTACCTAGCAATGCAAAGTGTGCTATTGCCCCCTGAGGTTCCTCTGTTTCTGATGAAACTTTTTGATATCAACATTATACAATCCATTGCTCTGTCCTGTCTTTGAGTTGGACACCTCCACAGCACTAGGATGAGCCAGTCTAATCATCCTATACGGAACCTCATGCATATCATGGAACTTCTTGGTTTCTGAATCAATTTTTGAGGACCTTGGTCTTGACTTAATTAGCACCATTTCACCAACTTGGTACGATACCTGTCTGAATTGCTGATCATGTTTGCTCTTACATTTAACCGTATTTTCCTTTATCCTCTTTAATGCCAGGTCTCTTTTGTCCTGGGTAGATGATTAATCTCTGGGTGGAAAGCTAGCTATTTACTTGATAATACTGGGCACCCTTTCTTCTGTCATCAATTCCTGTGGAGGTAGTTCTGTGGTCGATTGAGGCAACTCGATGATTATTCTTTCAAACTTTTCAATATATTCTACCCATGTATAATGTTTCTTAGCACAATAGGTTCTAAATAATCTATTGAGCTCTCTCATTGAGGATGGTAGTCTGAAATGTACATGGATTTTATATCTAAGTCATTCAACATTTGCTTCCTGTACGCAGAGGTGAACAGCTTTCCGTTATCGCTAATGATTCTCTTGGGTTTGCCTACCTTGGTAACATAATCATTCTTTATTTTGTCTGTTACTACTTAACAGTTGCCTTTCTCAACAGATACAGTTTCACATGCTTTGACAACATGTCCAACACCACAAATAGATATTTATATCATCCTCATGGTGTTGGAAGGGGGGCATATGAATCCATGCAGACCCTTTCTAATACGTTGGTCGGGATCATGTTATGCATTTCCATTCTATTGCTAGAATTAGGTGCCTTGATCTTTTGTCATCAAATGCCTGCTTTCAATAATACCCTGGCCTTCTTTTCAATATTGCTGAAGTAGCAGTTTTCCTTTATCTTAACTGCTACTGATACTGTGTTTCGGCCAATAGACCTTCCACTGCTTTTTCTCAGAATTTGCTCTCCTTTATAAGTCCCTTTTATATATCATGTAATATTTCCTGATTTTACTGGATAAGCTTAATATCATGTTCCCTTTTTAGGTTTTGTAGGCTGACTCAAATTTTGTCCTCATTCTTTGCTTGTGTGAGGTACATAATTGATACCTCCTTTGCCCTGAATCATTTAAGTCTGCTTTGTCCATTCCAACACGTAACCTAGATAAGGTGTCTGCCATTATGTTATTTTATCAAGGCAAGTACTCAATAGTAAAATTATACCCCTATAGAGCAATGGCCCATCTGGTCAATCTGTTGTGGCTCAGTCTGCAATCCATAAGGAAAGATAATTCTTCATGATCCATGTAAACCTGAGCTTTACTACCCATGACATAATATTTGAATTTGTTGAAAGCAAAGACTACTGCCAAAGCCTCCTTTTCTGTGGCGTATTCTGAACTGTCAGCAAAAATGCAGAATGGCTCATTTAAATTCAGATTGGCTAACATGATGCTGTTACACTATTCGTCTTTGATTTTTTAAATCTCTTCCCCGCACTCTTTAGTCCACACCCAAGTGGCATACTTTTTAGTTAAGCCCAACAACACCTGATCATCGAGTGCCTGATTGTTCGCAAATTTGTGATAGAATCCGGTGAGCCCTAAAAATCTGCCATTTTGTCTTAGCTTGTGGGACATTTCTAATGGCTTCGAGTTTGTGAGTATCAGGGTTGATGCCTTCTGTCGCGTCCCAAGCGTGGGTTTTGCGAGGGATTGAGCGACACGGTTCGTAAATGGGAATTAGCCGGTTGACCTAATTGAGAGGGAGACTTTTGATCTGGCTAAGATGTTAAATTCCCTGGTGTGAAGGTACAAGGCTAGGATGTTGGTAGAAGTAAACTCGTATGGACGTTATAAAAGTTCTAATTTATTCCTAAAGAATACAGATCACCCTAACTGCGTAATGATTGTACCAAAGAATAGCCAAGCCCATTACAGAGACGGTGACTGACTTCCACCGTTCTGGCTGTCTGATAGAACTTTCCAGCACTTTGCTGCCCACACTAGCACCCTACGTCAGAGTCCCGCGGTCGCTGCCTAAACGCTCATCGGCGACTATCTCCAACTGTCTGGCTGCAGCCCGCCCTCAGCCCAAGTCGGCTGCTACTCACGCTGACTACCGTCGTTGCCTAAACCCGAGAGAGAGAGAGATCTCTGGAGCGGCGTGCCTCCGAGTTTTGTTAGCTCTTCCCCTTCGACCCCGCCAGCGCTTGGCATGACGTAGCGTCGAGTGCAACTTTTCCTTATTAGGGATTGTTTTAGTATTAACTTCAGTACTTTTCTTCAGAAGCTGGGTGGAGGGGTAGAGGGGCCTCTCCCTATATGGTCACGCACTGCGTCCTGAGCCCTTCATTGGCTCCTCATGACGTAGTGCGGTCCCCACCTAGGGCCCTCTTTCTTTCTCTCTCCGCTCCCAGACTTCTCCCTCTAGCCAAGAGTGTTGATACTGCAAGTTATTGTTTATTAAGGGACCTGCCCAGAGCGCCCTGTTTATCTTAATAGCTGAGTCTGCTTCCTTGCTTATCACGCGCAGCTGCCTGGGCGCTTGGAGCACCGCCTCGGCTATCTGGCTGCGTCGTTATCTTTTGTGACCCCTCTGACACGCCTGGCGTCCCCTGTTAACTCTCTCTCCCCGTATGATTTCTGGTGTATCGTCTGAGAACAACTGCATTTAGACTTGGCTTTTCTGCGGTTACAACACCTCCCCCGCCAGGGAAATTGGCGTTACTCCTCAGAGTAGCGTCAATTGTGACTCTATTATTTTTTTTTCCATTACATGCTTAACAGATTTGTTTATTACATTAGCATCTGATATGTTATATTTTTCATTTTCATTTAGTAAAGTCAAATTCATTAAACACACAATAATACAATTACATTATACATGCCTAACATTCAGTTATGTCAAAAGCATTTGCATTAAAATCAAAAGACACTTTCATTGATACATACATTCACATTTCAATTAGAATTACATTTCAAATACAGTTACATTTCAATTACATATTTCAAATACAGTTACTTAACGTCTGTTTCTGAAAGCGACCGTATCACCTTGGTCTTTTCCACATCTTTCATAAATTACTATCTCTTCAGTTTCTTTATTACTGTGTCTTCTAGCTGAACTAGTCTCTGGGTATTGGTTCACTATGGTATTTCTTATACATACTTTTCCACAACAATCACTGTCTTCAAAATATTTCCATATACTTTTAAAACAGTCTTTACAACATTTACAGTTTTTACAACAGCATGTTATTATGATTAGAATAACTATTGATATGGCTACATACGTAGTTATGGAGTAATGTGTGAAGTACCTGGAGTACTTCATTTCCTCCTCTTGTCTCTCTACCATCTTCTGGACATCATCCAGTCTTTTTCCTGCGACTTTCAAGTCGTCTAACTGTGTTATTACCTGGTCCAATGGCAAATCTAATGCTAACATTGAGACATTCCTTTTTTCCTTGTTTACCACGCAACAATCGAATTCTAGATTGATCTGCGGAACTATGTCTTTCTTCGTCACATTACTCTGGATCACTCTATCTGTTTGTATGAACACTCTAGTGCCATACCCCTTACATTTACTGTAAAAACTAATTTTTCCTACCCCTTTTATTACTAGGTCCTTTGGTGGTTCCCTTCCACACAATACTGTTAAGCCTTCTTCCTTCGGTGCTACATATAGCCATTCGTTACTGTTTAGATGAGTCCAAAGGCTCTGATTCAGTGCGACTATTTTTCGCACACAGTCTTCCGGAATTTCTCTTACCGGTTGCAACAATTTGGCTTCGCACTCTTCGTCGTCGAATGTTGACAGCAAGGCGAATGATTGTTTGCACAGTCTCCTATTTTTACTTAGCTCCTTGCATTTTAGTTCCTCCGCAGAAAGTTTTGCGTACTGCCTTTTGGATTCATCTATTAGTAAGAATTCTTTCTCTGGCTGTATTTACACATATTTACCTTTCATGTTTGGAATTTCTTTTGGTAGTGGGAGTACTCTATACAAATTGAAATTGTTATTATTTATTAATGGAATATTAATTACATATTCTAGTATGCTACCCGAGATGAAAACATCTAAATCAATTATTCTTAACAATAGATAACCTGAGGACTCCGTAAGAGGAACAGGAAACTTTACATCTTTTAGTTCTTCCCGTATTAAACTTAGGTATTTTACAATTTGGACTGGATTAATTATATGAGGCTGTAGTATTCCCTTCTGAGCATTTACAATGGCATTTATCATTTGTTCGTATTCCTCTTCGATCTGACCAAACACTGCCGATAGTTGTAATACTTGCTCTGTTACTGTGGCAAAGGACGCTTCACGTTTAAACCCTATATCGGTTTCCTTCACGTATTCCTTCATGAATCGTTCTAGTCTTTGCATACCTGTCTTCAGAACGTGCTCATTTGACTCTAGTGTATATACCGTCCTGTTTACTCCCGCCAATGTGGCTCTTACCACTGCCACCTGTTCCTTTGTTAGCCTCAACAACCCTTCTGAGTTTTTCTCCATAGCGTCTATTCTTTCCTTATAGTATGCTGCATCTGCTTCGTCCAACGTCCCGAACAGTATTTTACTTACCTGCCCGACGAAGTTGAATACTCCTCTCTTCCTTCTGGTCTCGTGTTTCGTTAGCTGCTGTACTAAAAGTTGCAATCCTGTGATTTTTTCCACATGATGGGTTACTTGTTGGTCTAGTACCCTGCATTCTATTAATCCTACATTTAATTGTGTTAGTGTTTCTCGGCACCTTTGTACCGCTGCCCTACCATACCTCTCTGCATTCTGAAACCTTTCTGTTATTATATCTAGATTTACGTATGTGACTATTCTCCATGTGGTACTGTATATTTCTACCTGTCCTCTATTATCGTAATATAGTCCTGACGAACTCGGAAATGGCGTCACTTGGTACTCATTTGTTGCATGCTCTGATGCAGTGATGTAGTATGCTGTTATCACTATGACGAATTTCACGACCTGCCACTTGAGTGCCATACCTGAAATTTAAAAGAATTGTTTCAGCCTGTTGGCATGTACTTTTGTTTCCTTATTTCTTTTAATTTTTATTACTACGTTAGGACCTTCCACTTTTACTACTTCAAATGGACCTCTCCATTGTGAATCTAATTTCCGAGATCTACCCCGTCTCACCGACTCATCGTGCAGTAATACTTTATCTCCTACCTTGAAGTTTTTTGGATTTTGTTTCATGTTATACTGTTCCTTACTGATTTTCTTACTTCTTATAATCGAGTCTCTGGCCACTCTGTGGGCTTCCTGCATTCTCGCTCTTAGTTTATTTACATACATTTCATAATTGTAACTTACCTGCTGTGTTTCTTGCTGCAGTACTCCTGGTATGTTAACCTTTCTTCCGTATAGTAATTCAAATGGTGTGTATCCTCTGCTGCTGTGTGGTGTAGTGTTGAACACAAAAATTGCATACGGTACCCATTTGTCCCAAGAACTTTGATCTCCTGTTACAAAGTGTCTGAGATACTCTACAATAGTTCTATGACTTCTTTCTAGTGCACCATTTGATTCCGGGTGGTACGCTGTAGTATTTATACGCTTTACCTTCAACAATTTACATACACTTTTAAATACATCACTCAGAAAGTTAGACCCTTGATCTGTTAATAATACTGATGGAATTCCATACCTTAATACTACGTTTTCCACAAATGCCTCAGCTACTGTTTCGGCATCTTGTTTGTCAATTGGGATTGCTAAGGTAAATTTACTCAGATCGTCTTGGAATGTTAACATGTACCTTTTTCCTGTATTAGATACATCTAGTGGACCCACTATATCCATCGCACACTTTCCGAATACTGTTTCTGCTGTGTCTGTAATTTCTAAGGGCATCCTAGTTTTCATTTGCGTGTTTTTATTCTTGTGACACGATGGGCATTTCCTAATGTAATTTTCAATGTCACGCTTCATTCCGCGCCACTGCTTGTATGCTTTAATTCTTTCGAGTGTCCTGTGAATTCCTTGGTGACCTCCCAAGGGATTGTCATGCATTTCCTTTAGTATATTTTCTTTTTCTTCGGGACTAATTTCCTCACCACTATCCGTTTCCTGTTCTATTTCACTCGACACTTGTGCTTGCCGCACGTTTACGGAACTTTCTTCCCCATTTGCTTTTGCTGCCAAGATCTCTGTCTCCACCTTCTGCTTCGCATCTATCTCTTCCTTCCCTTCATGCCTTATTCTACTCAGCGCATCCGCATTACTATTTAACTTTCCTGGCTTGTATATTACTTCATAATCATACTCCTCGAGTTTCAGTCTCCACTTCAGGAGTCTCGAACTCGGATCTTTGACACTAAATATCCACGTTAGTGGCTTATGGTCTGTCACTACAGTGAACTTTCTGCCATATACATATGGTCTGAACTGTTTTACTGCGTAAACTATAGCCAACAACTCTTTTTCCGTTGTGCTATAATTTAGTTCGGTTTTGTTCAATGCTCTGGATGCATATGCGATGGGCAAGTCTTCGCCAATCTTCTTACCTTGCGATAACACTGCACCCAAGGCTGCGTTACTCGCATCCATTGTAATGATGAACGGTTTCGTAAAGTCAGGGTACTGAAGTAACGGAGGGTTTATTAATTTCTCTTTTAGTTCTTCGAACGCATTGTTCTGACGTTTGCTCCATCGGTACTCCACTCCCTTTTTTAAGAGCTCATGGAGAGGTTTCGCAATCTTGCTGAAGTTAGCAATGAAACGGCGGTAGTAACCTATCAATCCGAGAAACCCCTTTAGTTCCTTAGTTGTCTTTGGCTGTGGGAAGAACTTCACCTTCTCCACCTTCGCCATATCTGGTGATATTCCTTTGTCAGTGATGCAATGACCTAGGAAGATTACTTCCTTCCTCAGGAATTCACACTTGTCTGGTTGCAGCTTCAAATTGTGCTCTCGCAACCTGTCAAATATTTCCCGGAGCTTTTCGTTATGCTCCTGCAGGTTTTTCCCATAGCATACTATGTCGTCTAGATATACAAAGCATTTCACTCCTTGTAAACCTGCCAAGACTGTATTCATCAGTCTCTGAAAACATCCTGGGGCTCCCTTCAGTCCCATCGGCATTCGTTTGTATTCGTAATGCTGATAGTTTGAGCTAAATGCCGTTTTCTCACTGTCCTTCTCGTCCGTCAATATTTGATGGTACCCGCTTGCGAGGTCAAGCGTCGAGAAGTACTTAGCTTGCCCTAACTGATCCAGTATCTCGGAGATATTCGGTAGTGGAAATGCATCGCCTACAGTGATATCATTTAATCGTCTGTAGTCCACTACGATTCTCCATTTCTGTTTGCCACTAGCGTCTAGCTTCTTTGGAACTAACAGTAACGGTGCGTTCCAAGCGCTCTTACTCTCGACAATTATGTCATCTCTTAGCATCTGCTCTATTTGCTTCCTTAGCACTTCCTTTTGCGCTTCCGGGATCCTGTAAGGTCTAGCGTTTACTACCTTTCCCGCGTGTTCCGGTGCAATCGGTATTCTGTGCTTCACTGCGGAAGTATAGGACAGGTTGTCCCCTGGTAGATGAAATACATCTCCGTATTCCGCGCAAACCTCTGCTAGAGCGCTTTTCTCTTCAGCGTTCAAATGATCCATTCTTAATTGCCTTCGCAACACACTAGTACGACTTTCTGTCTTTCCTATGACATTAGTACAACATTTTACTTCGCGTATTTTCCCTACTTTTTCTAATTCTTCCGTCATTAACCTGACGTTTCCTAACTGCACTCTGTCTTCTGACAAGTTTAATGCACTTACTATGCATTTCCCATTTCGCACTTTTACTAACGCTTCAGGTACATGTACCCCTTGTGCAATCTCCTGCCTAGGAATAATCATTTCCTTTTCGATTCCCCTTTTTACATTTCCTTCCACCTTTAATAACATTATTTTTTCCTCTCGGGGCCCTATTTCCCCGCCTACTTCTGAATCTTGTTCGTTCTCATGTCCCTTTGGCTCTTCCTCTACTACTAAGGGTATATCTCGCCCTTTTAGTCTCACTATTTTACCTGCATAGTCTAACTTAACTCTATGCTCTGTCAAGAAATTTCTGCCTATCAGTCCGTCGTACGGAATATCTAATCCTCTCCCGTACACGTGAAATTTTTGCCCTACTTGCTCAGAACCGTCCACACTTAAGTGTACCTGTACCGCACCTATTGTGCTGACGGCCTCACTGGTTACACCTTTTAGCCGAAGCCTTTCCGCTTCATTAATTGCAAGTGTACTATTTATCGGAATACTCGTTCTCTTGAGCAGACACAACTGTGCTCCAGTGTCTATTAGCAACTTCAAATATCTTTTTAATTCTGTGCAGTATAAAACCAAAACGTCATTTTCTGTTGCACAGTCGATTACCCTAACTGAGGGTTTACCTATCGCAACAAGGCCCGACTGTGCGGCCTTGCCGCCTCTTAGTTTCCCTGCACCACTTTACCGGTTTTGCTCGATACTGGCACCCTGCCTTTTCTCCATGCGTGCCAGGGCCCTGCGTGACAATCTTTCGCGTAATGTCCCGGCCGCTTACACTTGAAACAAGCAACGTCTTTTACCCTCGTACACAGAACTCCACAGTTCCCTGGTAGATTACATTGTGGGCACCTCCACTCTCGTAACCCTCCATCAGCTTCCCTATGATTTCCTCTAAAGTCTCTTGTATCTATCGGCTGAATTTTTCTTAATCTTACCCGGCATTCCGCGTCTGTATGTCCTGGCTTGTCGCACCCGTAACAAAAATTCGTAAACTCTTTGCCCGTCATTATCCGTACTCTTCCCTCTGGCCTATTCTTTCTACACTTGCTTGCCATGTGCCCTCTCAATCCACAATTGAAACATTTCAAATCTCTAATATCTCTGGTATTCTTCACCGTTTCCTTTTCCCGGTTGAAAGTTACTCTTGGGGCTAGTCCCCACTCTTTCATTGACAGTATTGCACTTTCTTCTTGCAATGCTAGTTCCACGGCCGCTGCTAGCGTGATTTCATCGCCTCTACTTCTTACTATCGTCTGTATTCTATCATTGCTTAACCCTTGTATAAAGCATGCTCTTCCTAGTGAATCAACCAGTTCTATTGCGCCCTTTAAGTTCTCCCTAGCCGTAACTCTGCTTACTGCTTCCCTGAAATCCCTTTGCATTTCATCTATTCGGCTTGCCCATGTCGCAATTGGCTCTCCTTGTCCCTGTCTCGATTGAAATATCTTGCACGCGTAGTAGTCAATGGTACGCTTACTCGCATAATTTTCCTCTAGAACATGTTTTACTTCCTGCCATGTCCCCGTGCGTTCCCTTACTTGCAGCCTCGATCTGGCCTCTCCGGTTATTTTGGCTTTAACAAACTTCAGTAACGTTTCGTGTTCCTGCGGTTTCACAAGTTCAAATGCAGCGTCTACATTTTCAATAAACTCCCTAAGATCTCTCTTATTTCCTCCGAACACTTTTGGAACTATACACAAGGCTTCTTTCACTGATATCTTACCGCTACTGGAGGATGACGGAACTTCGTTAGTTTGGGCCATCTTACCAACTTAACTATGTTAGCACTTTACAATACAAGATACAAAATTCTTAATATAATTTTATATGTACCGCTTCTCTTGTGGTGCGCCGTCTGTTCCGCTGATCCGCGTTGTGCTGCGCTGCTCCGCGCTGTCTCTGTGCTCTCTATGCCCGCGCTGCCGCGATGCGTCGGCCGCCGCTCTGCTGGGCTGTGCCGACCCCGTCGCTCGCCTCGGCTGCCGCTGCTACGGCTGCTGCCGCTGCTCGGCCCGGACCCCCGGTCTCGAACGCTGGCTGCTTAGGCACCTCTGTGCCTCGTCGCTCCGCGTCGTGCTGCCGCTATCCTGCGTTGCCCTGCACCCGCGAGGACTACTTCTCTGGACTCTGTCGTAGTGGGGCTACTAATGCTGAAAGTTGCTAGTCGCCACAACTTCCTGCTAATTGCCACAGTCGCTGTAGCAAAATCTACTGGCTCCTATCTCCGTTTTGCCTATATGCCTTTGTGGTACCCCACATCTGACACCAAAACTTTTATTTATGTCGCGTCCCAAGCGTGGGTTTTGCAAGGGATTGAGTGACACGGTTCGTAAACGGGAATTAGCCGGTTGACCTAATTGAGAGGGAGACTTTTGATCTGGCTAAGATGTTAAATTCCCTGGTGTGAAGGTACAAGGCTAGGATGTTGGTAGAAGTAAACTCGTATGGACGTTATAAAAGTTCTAATTTATTCATAAAGAATACAGATCACCCTAACTGCGTAATGATTGTACCTACAGAATAGCCAAGCCCATTACAGAGACGGTGACTGACTTCCACCGTTCTGGCTGTCTGATAGAACTTTCCAGCACTTTGCTGCCCACACTAGCACCCTACGTCAGAGTCCCGCAGTCGCTGCCTAAACGCTCATCGGCGACTATCTCCAACTGTCTGCCTGCAGCCCGCCCTCAGCCCAAGTCGGCTGCTACTCACGCTGACTACCGTCGTTGCCTAAACCCGAGAGAGAGAGAGATCTCTGGAGCGGCGTGCCTCCGAGTTTTGTTAGCTCTTCCCCTTCGACCCTGCCAGCGCTTGGCATGACGTAGCGTCGAGTGCAACTTTTCCTTATTAGGGATTGTTTTAGTATTAACTTCAGTACTTTTCTTCAGAAGCTGGGTGGAGGGGTAGAGGGGCCTCTCCCTATATGGTCACGCACTGCGTCCTGAGCCCTTCATTGGCTCCTCATGACGTAGTGCGGTCCCCACCTAGGGCCCTCTTTCTTTCTCTCTCCGCTCCCAGACTTCTCCCTCTAGCCAAGAGTGTTGATACTGCAAGTTATTGTTTATTAAGGGACCTGCCCAGAGCGCCCTGTTTATCTTAATAGCTGAGTCTGCTTCCTTGCTTATCACGCGCAGCTGCCTGGGCACTTGGAGCGCCGCCTCGGCTATCTGGCTGCGTCGTTATCTTTTGTGACCCCTCTGACACGCCTGGCGTCCCCTGTTAACTCTATCTCCCCGTATGATTTCTGGTGTATCGTCTGAGAACAACTGCATTTAGACTTGGCTTTTCTGCGGTTACAACACTTCCACTGAAATGACATGCCCTAAAAATTTTATTTCACATTTTCTGAATTTAGACTTGTTTGGGTTGGCGCTAATGTTGTTGTTCTCAAATTGATCAAGAACCTGTTTCAATGTTTCATTATGTTCCTCCCAACTTTTGGCAGTAATTAGAATGTCATCTATGTAGACTGTGATTTTGTCTAACAGCTGTTCTCCTAGCACTTTGCCCAACGTACTTGAGAAGGCTGATGTTGATATTTTGAGACCAAATGGCAACACTCGGAAATGATAACTTATTCGTCCATATACAAATGCAGTATATTTTCTACATTTCTGAGCTAGAGGAGTTTGCCAGAAACTGGCTGTCAAGTATATGCTTGTCAATATCTTGACGCCATAAAACTTCTTCAGCAATTCCTCCAACATTTCAGCCAATCCATTTGTGGTTCTATTATTTTGTACAAAGCCTGGACATTGAGCATAATTCTAACTGAGGTATCCTTCTTTGTTACAATGATGAGAGGGCTACTAAGTGGGTTGTACCAAAAGTAAGGTTCTCATATTTTTTACGAATAGAAAACATCATTTAAAGTTGTTAATTTGTACATAGTTAAAAAGCTTACACTTTCTTCTATTTTTTCCAGTTTTTGTATTCCTAAGTCGAAGAAGTCTCCCGCCAACCTGTTGAGAGAGCGTGTGACCTCTGCTTGGACTTCATCGTCACTCTTGAATCATTTGCCACCTAAGTGTTCCTTTAGCTTGGGGAAGAGGTGATAATCACTGGGGCTAAGTCCAGGCTGTATGTCAGATGAGGAGGCATAATAGTCCACCCAATCTTCTTCAAAAGCTCCAGTCCTTGACACGCAGTGTGGGGTAAAGCATTGTCGTGAAGAAGTTCTACTCCCTCCTTCAGTCGTCCTCTCTGGTGATTCTGGATTGCTCACCGGGGATTGGTCAGTGTCTCACAATATCTGTCTGAGTTGATTGCCGTTCCAGGTTGAATGAAATCAATGAGTACCCCCTTCCAATCCCAAAGCACAGTCGCTATAACCTTTCTTGCTGACTGCGTTTGTTTGAATTTCTTTGGTGGTTGTGAACTGGAGTGACGCCATTGACGAGATTGTTGCTTTGATCTGGGGAGGGTTAATGAAACACCCACATTTCATCTCCCGTGATGATAGTCCAACAACTTCTCCTTGTTGCCTCCCCCCTCACATTGTTGAAGAAACTTGCGAGCACAGTCAAGGTGTGTCTCCTTGTGTCAATCAGTCAGCATCCGGGGGACCCAGCAAGCACACATCTTGCGATAACCTAACGTTTCTGTTACAGTTCTTGCAGATGTGCCGTGGGAAGCTTCAGGAATGCATTCAACAAGTTCACGGACAGTGACTCTCCGGTCTTTGAGGAGCTCACTGTTGATCTTCTGGACAATCACTTCTGAAACCAGTAATTTCCCATTCCATTCTTCATCGTTAACGTCTGTGCGACCCTCAGCAAAAGCTCTGCACCATTTGTGGATGTGCTGAATAGACATGCGCTCTTCACCATAATCCTCAGTCAGTTGCCAATGAATCTTCACGGGTGCTAATTTGCTTGCGTGGAGAAACAAGATTACTGCTTGAACCTCACTCTTGGTGGGAGCTATCAACACTTCTATATCTGACAGCTGCCAAGCTAATACCAAGCGATATAGTGAATTGCGGGTGGGCGGGCTCAAGAGTGGGGACACCACTGCGCACGGCACTGTTGTCGGATTTAGCCTAGCACCTTCCCTTGAAGCTGTAGCTCATTGGGAATCTTACTTTTGGTACAACCCTTGTATAATTACTTTGGGAGCACTCTATTACCTTGATTCAATTATATTTTTAATTTCTTTGCCCACCGCTTCTGTTTTTGCCAGTTGAATGGAATAGAGCTTAAACCTAAGGGGGTCATGTGCCTTTACTTGAAAACAATAATGTAGTGCTTCATGCACCTTGGTTTCTTTGAAAATTGCTCTTTTGTGCTGTAGTAGTATGTATTCTAACTTATAGGCTTGTTGCACAGTTAAACCCTTAATGCTTGTGATCTTTTCTTTGATCCTAATCTCGATATTTACCTCCTCCTGTGACTCTACTGTTGTAAAGAAATTAAGGATTTCTCGCAGTTTGAGACCTCAACTCATTTTTTCCCTGAGTATTTGTATTCTGGCATTACTTTCATCACGCTGTGGTCCCAGGTTCCCTACAAATTTTATTACATTTTCCTCCTTTCCCTGTTTCATTTTCATTACACCTTCAGTAAAATTTAGCATTTCTCTATTAGCAATTAACCAATGTGCTCCCAGGATTAAATTGACTTACAGGCCGATCACTGCCATGGCATTAACTGTGAATGTCTCTTCCTGCAGTGTAAGTTCCAATAACATCAGCTTCCTTATAACCTTACTTCGAGCCCCAAAGGCAGGAACTATTGTTACTCCTTGTACAGATAGCTCTGGTACTTGCACAGTTTTCTTTATTCTCTTGTCACTTGAGGTTGCACTAACTTCGCTACGCGAGTCCAGAATCACAACTGTCTTAATGTTTTGCACTTCAATTTCTACAGCTGATTGGTAAGTTTTCTCTACCTCTGGCCTATCCTCTTCCATAATTGCATCTTTACTGTTATCCCTCTCCTCATATTCCAAGAATCTCATTAGTGGACCACATGTTTCGGCCATTCACAATTGGACCATGTCCAAACCGCTTATGCGTTTTCATACTCCCCTTGATTTTTTTCCTTCTCCGGAATACGATCTCTGCCTGGAACTAATCATTATTACTATAACATTCCCGGCTAGCGTTTTAGTTATTTCCTCCCCTAAATTCTTTTCGAAATCCACCTCTTCCCCTTCTAGATGGACTACAGTTACTATCGTGAGGTCTGTCTTGCTCCATTCAACCATGCTTGCTGTTACTGTTTGACATGTTATTCCTGTTTTGAGTTGTAGTGGCGGAGGTCTGTATGCCACCTGTTTTTACGCCAGCCTTCCAGCACTTGCCTGTTGCCGAAAAGCGCGTACAGTTGTTCTAATACATACAGGAAGTTGTTAACCTCACTCTTCTTGACATGAATTATTTCTACTAAGTCAGATTAATGTAAAGGGTCAGTTCAATACCTGTTATTTTCTCAGTAGTACTGAAAGAACTCCGTATAACTATTGCAGCCACTGTTTTCAAAGCTCGTAGCTTCAAATATTTCTGATTTTATACTGTTTTGTGTACTTGTGGACCAGTATTGATTTAAGAATGCTTTAATAAATTCTTGGTATATTTTACATGTGTTTCTGACTCCTGTTCCCCATGATATTGCGTCTCCTTTAAAATGACTGGCTACAAACTTTATTTTCTGTTGTTCTGTCATGTTGTCAAGTATGATGCCCTGAGACTGATGAATGAAAGCAATAGGATGTATACTACATTTGCTAGAAAAGTTATGAAATTTGTAAGCATTGGTATTACTGATTACTTCATGAATAAGAACAACACCCTTACATTTTTGCTGTTCAATTCACGTTTCGAGTTTGTGTTTTAACGCAACTTCCATGGCACCTATGTTTTTACTCATCTCACTTACTTGACCTGTTTATTCTACTTTCTGTTCAGTTTCTCTCAAACGACCCTGAATCGTATTTGTATTACCATTACAAACAGATTCTATTCATGATACTTAATGGCTAAGGACTGCATTTTTGTCCTTTAAGTCTATGACCTGTTTGCTTTGCCTTTCATAGGTATCTTTGCAAGTTTTGTGTATTTTACACTGATCATTGTAAGTTAATGACTTCATTCCTAACTGACAATACAAAAGTATCTTGAGTTTGCATGAGATCATTTATTTTCACTACTTCATCATCAATCTTATGATTAACTGCTTGCTTACGCTTATCTAATTTTTGGCCCCATTCTTTACTCTCATCCTCAATTCTTAATTCTTCTTCTTCTTTTCTCTCTCTCTCTCTCTCTCTCTCTCTCTCTCTCTCTCTCTCTCTCTCTCTCTCTCTCTCTTTTTTTTCCCAAGCACCTATTCTAGCTTCATGAGAATCGACCTATGTCTCTAAATGTTTAAACTTACGATTAATTTTTGATATCTCCTCGTTTGTTGTTTCTAATTCATCTACAAGTAATTTTTGCCCTTTCTTTAATTCACTTGTATCCTGTATTATTTTCTTTATTGTTTGTAACTCCATTAACATTTAAATCACACTTTTGTTTTTATCTTGTGTAGGACACGTATCAGCTGATGCTGTTCTATGGCGTAACATTTGTTCTACTTGTTGATACATTAGCAGTGTTGTAGTATCGTTACACATACATTTCTCAAAACAAGTGAAATTTAAAGGGTAACCATGGGAATTTGTCATACTGAAAACTGGGTTAAATACAATGAAAAGTTTATAAATAATTAATAAGAAAAGTTTGCCTTTTTGACACCTAACACTCGAATATGCTGACCAATCAGAAGCAAGTTCAGTACAATTGGCAGACTATCCCATAGGAATAGTACTTACTGTACCATCTGCTGCTTGTACCTCACTCCACTTTTGTACCATACACTACTGCTTGTGTATCAAGCTGCATCAAGATGAGCTTGTACGGTGATAAAATACTGGTGGCCGTAGCCAGGAATATCACACCAGGTGTAACACTTTTCACTTTCTCTGTTATCTTGAGGCATATGAGATAGAGTGAATGTGTGATTGAATCAGAGTGAAATGGGAATGAGTGTATGAGTGTTGTTTTGTGGATTTCATTCTTCCTTTATGCATCAATTTATAATTTTGTCGACATTCATTCCTTTTAAAATTGTCAGGGTGCTGATAACCTGCTGTTGAGGGCCCATAGTAAAAACACACACACACACACTCCTCTGTTGACATTTCCCACTCAAGGAGCTGCAATAGTTCTGTATGTCACTCGTGCAGTTATAGTATGCAGTGCCCTGCTTAACTGCTGTAAGTTACCTAAAGAATGGATTGTTGTTCCTAAAAATGATTTCTATTTCGTAGTTTCTTTGAAAATGTGAGAAGTCAACAGTAACTCTCAGTTTTATAAATTTAAGTTCTGTAAATACATGACAGTGCATCATTTTGTTCTTCATTGCTGAATTTAATTGCTTATGTCCTTGGGATTCCTTCATTATGTACAAAAGCCTTTTTCCGTCACTGGTATAAAAATGACTTCCTGTCCATAATTATAATTTATACAGTAGCTTATTCTAAAAAAAACTTTGATATTCAGTTGAAACAATAGTGTGCACGTACGCGCACACTGTGTGTGTGTGTGTATGTGCGTGTGTGTGTGTGTGTGTGTGTGTGTGTGATTCAGTATTACCAAGCACAACTACCAAGAACTAGAAGTATCAGGATTGATAAAGTATTAAGTTGTGGTTGTTCATTAGATTACGAGGACTTTGCTAGCTTGACCGTAATACTGATGCAATCAAATATTTTTCTCTGTTTTGACTGTGTGTGTGTAAGATTTTCAAAGGATCCATTTCATTTTCTAATAACATCCGCTGGCGAACCTTTCCAATGTGGCTGCAAAGATTGGTTACATTACCATGTTCTGAGCTGTTTGTTGCAGAGTTTGCATGTGGCGGAAGTATTAGAGTTCTTTTTGAAATATCTACAGACTTTGCTTTTCAATTTAGATGGTGGCATTTTATCAACTAAGAAAATATTTTATCATACTAAGTAGATGAAGTGTGAAAGGTGTTTAAAGCTGGTTTTCTAGATGGGCGCTTACCACTATCCCATGTTGGCTGACTTGCGTGAAAATTCCAACTAGATGCTGTCACGATTGGTGTGTTATACTGAAAGCACATAGTTGCTTTCAAATGTTATTCTTATATGTAGCAAAGACTGTGAAAGTAAATTTAAGATTTTGTTAGATGACACAATGAGAGGAAGAAAAAAAAATAGCTACTATAAAGTCACAACCATCAGGTCTTTGAAGTCAGCAGTAGTTGAAAACAGAAGACAATCAACAAGTGTTCCTAATCATGCCAATAAGGCACAAAAACAACTTCGGTGCCATTGGACGGCTTGTAGTGTGGTGTAACATGTTCATTTTACAGTTACCGTTTTACATAGGTGGACTGCCAATTGTTGATGTGTTCTATTGTTGGTTGTTTCGAATGATGCACGAGTAACGTAAACATGTTCAATATAAGTGGAACATGATTCTTGAACTGTGAGTGCAACTTATAGAACAAACCCAAAAATACATTTCAATAATACAGTTATTACAGAAAATCACAGGAAATGAAAAATAGAGAAATAAAACTTGCTTTATGATCTAATAATTTACATGTGCCTGTAGCAGATAAAAATATATTCACTGTTAGCTTATGCTATAGAAAAGCGTAGGAAATAAAAATAAAACAATACTGCTGTTTTACGATCTAATAACTTCAGCTGAATGTGTAGCAGGTGAAAATACATTAGCTATTAATACATTCTTCTGGATAAAAACATGAGAAATGAAAATAAAATAAAACCTTTGTTTTGTGAACTAATAACTGAGATAAGTGTGCAACAAATAAATCAAATATAAAACTGCATGATTACACTGAAACTCATAGGAAAATAAAACTTGTTTTACAATCAGTGATCTCAGCTTTGGCTTCATTGACATTGCTCATGACGTTAAGAACTCTTTATTACAATCATTGCTACTGCCTCTACTGCTATTTTTGTAGCTCATATGAGCCATGTTAGTAAACAATTTCGCTATTCTTCATGACAGAATTGAACCATGTTCATTAAAAACGTTGGCCATCCATTTCAGCATATTGTTAACTATAGGCAGCAGTAATAATGTGCTATCAACATTAATGTGACTGTACAATATCATGCCATGTGCATCATTCATGTATTGCCGGATGCCTTTAGGTTACGTCCTTAGGCTGCGTTCACAGTGCCACTGGCAATGGTCATCAGATGCTGTCACCAGAGATTGCCCAATATCATCATTCGTTGTGCATCCTATCTCATTCATCAGTTTTTGATGGGATTGAGGTGGTTATGTATGCATTGAGTTAGATTTTAACCTCCGAGGACGGGATACATGCCGTGATGCCTCTGTGTTTGGAGATGGTGCCATAGTGCGGTGTTTGGTATTAAGAAGATTCTGACTGCAAGTAAATAAGCTATATCTGTCTCGAAAAGAACATGGCAAGTTCTGTATATCTTGTCCTCAGTTACTGGAATTACCAGACGAGTTTTATGAACGTATGAAATGGAGGGAGAAACACCATGCCACATTTGTTAAAAACACTTTAACTTTGTGACGCCACCTCACCAGCGATTAGCATCAGAAGGGACCACCACCTCAGATATTAATAGGCCGAAATTGATATTTTTCATGTTTATACACATGTCCCGTCAGATCACCAAAGTTATTTTCTGTCGGGCTGGGCTAGCAGTTGGATGGGTGACTGTCCGGTCTGCCGAGCGCTGTGGGCAAGCGGGGTGCACTGAGAGCCCTTGTGAGGCAAATTGAGGAGCTACTTGATTGAGAAGTGGTGGCTCCCGTCTGGTAAACAGACAACGCACTGGAGAATCTTATGCTGACCACATGCCCCTCTATATCCACACCCAGTGATGCCTGTGGGCTGAGAATGACAGCAGCCAATCAGTACTCTTGGGTGTTCATGGCCTGTACGGGCAGAGTTTAGTTTAGTTTTTATCACGAAAATATGTAGTTTCAGTGATACATTGCACTAATGATCTCTCCAAAACACGTTATTCAGAGTGGTTTATTGTGCTGCAGTGGCAGGATGTATGTCATCGGTATGTAAAGTTTTTGCCAATGAGGTTATGAGCACATAATGGTTAATTTACACGATAAAAGTGCATGTTTCTGTTGTACATTAAAAACAAAGATTCCAAGACTTACCAAGCGGGAAAGCGCCGGTAGACAGGCACAATAAAATAACACACAAACACCACACACACAAAATTTCGAGCTTTCACAACCGGCGGCTGCTTCGTCAGGAAAGAGGGAAGGAAAAGGAAAGATGAAAGGATGTGGGTTTTAAGGGAGAGGGTAAGGAGTCATTCCAATCCTGGGAGCGGAAAGACTTACCTTAGGGGGAAAAAAAGGATAGGTATATACTTGTGTGTGTGCGCGCGCGCGCGCCCGCACACACACACACACACACACACACACACACACACACAAGCAGACATATTTAAAGGCAAAGAGTTTGGGCAGAGATGTCAGTCGAGGCGGAAGTGTGGAGGCAAAGATGATGTTGAATGACAGGTGAGGTACGAGTGGCGGCAAAACACTGTGCCAAGATGTGCTGGCCGTGCACCAAGGCATGTTTAGCCACAGGGTGATCCTCATTACCAACAAACACTGTCTGCCTGTGTCCATTCATGCGAATGGACAGTTTTTTGCTGGTCATTCCCACATAGAAAGCGTCACAGTGTAGGCAGGTCAGTTGGTAAATCACGTGGGTGCTTTCACACGTGGCTCTGCCTTTGATTGTGTACACCTTCCGGATTACAGGACTGGAGTAGGTGTTTCTGTTGTATGATACATAGATAAAATAATTGCATAAGAAAAAAATGTCTTATTTAATTGATGAAAGGTAGATTTGTGGTTTCACAGCAGCTCACTTTATTCTGAAAATGGTGAACATAAATGCAGTGCTGGCAGAACATTCAGGTAATCAGATTCTAGTATACTTCACTGCTCTCTAAACACCCAGTGGATCTGACAAAGGAAGTGACAATATTCCTGGGGCAGTGTTATTTCAGATTGAAGGTTGCTTTTAATAAGAAAATTGACAATATTCCAGTGTCTTACAGCGCACTTGCACAGCTCCAAAAGTCGATATAGGACAAATTAAAAATTTCGTAGTACAGGTATTTGAGATGCAGAAATGTTGTTCTGCAGGCTAACGTCAATTAACCTTCAGTGACAGTCACTCTGTATATGTGTGAAGGGTAAACATGAATTTTAATATAAGATATTCTGAATGCGTAAAACACTGAAAAGTGGAAATAATTACATCACCGCCTATGGAAACCAGTTCAGGTAACAGAATCACCATCCTATTGCCATAAAGACAATGCCAGTAAGCAGCAACAATAATTTGTTGACAGCTGATGTCCACCTACCAGAACCCAAAAAGATCCACTACAGCAACTTTAAGTAAAAGATAAGCCAACCTTGTCATTTGAATAAATTATTTTTCCAGGTTTAATCCACACTTAAAATTTCTGATAAAGATTTTGCCCACTTGTGGTTTCCAATAAACCTGCAGTTTCAGTCCATAGATTCCGAACTCTATCCTGGTTATGATATTTTTTATGCTGAGGATGCCACAAACTCCATCTTTGACTAAAATTATCAATTTTTCCGAGTTCTTGTGTTGTGTTGGACATTATGACTGAAATCTTTTCCCTTTTGGTTCGCTTCTTTCGTTTTCTCTTTCGGTGTGGTTCCCCGTTAGTTTTTTGCTCTTTTAATTTCTCCAACTCCTTTTGGGAATTGTTTTATCTTGAAACTTGTTTGCCTGAGGAAAAAGGAACTGATGACCCTGTAGTTTGGTCCCTTTATACCCCAAACCAACCAACCACACATAAGGAAAAAACTGATTTGAATTTCACTGGTTGTGTCCGATACATACGTTTGGACGATGAGGTCGGCTACATTGTGACATTACACGTAATGGCATATCTTTGGCCCATGTCAGTCGTTGGCGGAATGCATTGGTATCGTTCCTCATTCTGCCATCGGCAATTTTAACTAGTCTATATGAATTAGCTCAGTTGATTGTTTGAAAAACAACACCGGAGTGGACAAGCTTGTATTAACGACTACTGGCATTGATAAACATGCCTGAGTGAACCTTGCTTTAGTCTCTTATCTTGATAATATTATAAATGTTAAAACTTAAATGTTTGTATATGCGTCATTGAGTCAGACTTAAGTGGCTGAATAGAATTGGATGGAATTTGACAGGCCGTGAATGGGACTGGATAGTATTTTTATTATGTATGGCCAGTGTTATTCATAATCTTTTCATAATCCATGATGAACTGTAGCAGAAAATTTTTTCAGAATAATAGCCAAAAAATTGTTATTGTGTATTAAACATAATGTCCCCATTTGTGATGAACTGACATTGTTGTATGATATTTCAGGAAAGAGGAGGGTGGTTCTTCTGCTACCAGACGGTAATTTAATGATGACGGACGTTGATGAAGAGCAGTATGCGGCACTGAATCTTGAAGAAAAGTGATTTAAAAACTTAAAATTGAGGTACAAGTTAAAGCACTGTCAAGTGATAGAAACGAAAGTGGGGGCATATGTGATAATACTATATCCTGTAATTTATTTTAGCAGATGACACAGTATTTATGTGTATAACTTTCATTTCGGAAAGTTGTCGTGCTTTTTCATTTGAAGCAGGCTCCAGGAAGAAAATGTTAGATCTAATATCTTTAATTTGTAACCTAGGATTTTTTTCCTTTTATTTAGCCAAACCGACAGTTTGACAGATCAGTTCAACTCAACAATTTATCTAAATAGTGTGTATATGTGTACATAAAAATTATATTTTTATATAAGGTTTAAAACTATGCAAATATGTTGTACAATTAATTATTTTTATGTAATTTGTGGAGTGTAGCAGCACTTGTTTTAATATTCCCTTCCAATAGTTGAGGGACAGCCCACAAAAGTAAAATAGATTACTGGAATGTGGTGTGTGAAGTCACATACTTGCCTTCAGTTTCTTGGTGTTTCTTCTCTTTTTAAGTTTTGTAAAAAGTGTATTGGCTGCCATAAATGTGATGGCTTCTTGCAGTGTAATTACAACATATGTAAATGAAATCTTGTTACAATTGCTGTAAGTTTGTACAAAAGACCATTTTGTAGCATAAATGTAGTTGTTTCAGAGATGTTTACGTATAGTGTCCCCAGATTTCTTCAGAAACCTTTTAATTTGATTTGTACAAAGTAGAAATACTCACCTCACATGATCATTGTTCACATATTTCATGCTCATTACACTCACAAATAAGAGACATTTTACATTTATTGATCTCTTTTACAAAATAGTTCTGTCATTCTAAAAATTAGTACCTATCCCTTATGTTATGACACTTCATTTGTGTTATATGCAAGATATCCTGTATATTATTGATTGCAATACATTATGAGTGGCATGTTTGTAATATACTTGTTTGTTACATAATGAAATTGTATAGTATTTCATACAGAGTGATATTGTGCACGAAATAAAATCTATTTGTAAATATTAAAGTTATTTTTAAAACAAAGATGTGATTCAAATTAATTTATGTGAATAGATTATTTGATTACGAAGCTTCACTCTTAAGTGTATCTTAAAGAAAATAGCAATAAATATGTACTGACTTTCTCTGTTTGCCTGTTGACATTGACTGTTGGCTCGTAGCGAGGTTCAGATATTTATGTTTTGTATGATATGTATGTGAACACATTCTGCAATTTGTTGTTGCCCAGATACCCATCATATTTGCAGTAATTGCTGCCTAATAGTATTAGTAAAGAAAAGTGAAACTGAAATTAAAATTGAAGTGTTAAATATATGGAGTGTCCATGTTTTGTCAAGACTGCCCATGAAAATTAGTTATTGGAGCATTTCACTCTTTTCATTCAACCCTCGTAATGAATATATAATTTCATTATTTAATTTTGTTTAAAAAATTCACTTTACTAATCTTCATTTTAAACTGCTGTATATTGCTTTTAGATGGGCTGAGTGGTTTAGTGATAGCCTACTTTCATTGCAGTCTGTAAAGATCAGTGTATTTCATGCACAGGGCAGTTGTCATAAAAAAAACTACCAGGAGCATTGCTATTAATACTCAGGTAAAAGTCTAATAAATGCTGTCTGAAAATCACATAGGATTCAGTGACTGTAATCAAAACTCACTTTTGATGCACTAGAAAAGAAATTCCTTGTAAATAATAGCTTACCAATAGACATAAATGGTTTGCACTGTCTGTTATCAAATTTTTGTGCATGCACACTGGGCAAGCATTTGTTTTCATTCACCCTGTACTTTCCTATGGAATTTTCCTGTGGGGCTGCACAGGTAAGATCAAAGAAATAGTCTATAAAAACGTGGAGTTGTAATTTGAGGGGTGGTCAAAAAGTTTCTAGCGAAGATAGTTACTGTAATGTTTCACACAAACACCACCACCTACTTTTATGGTGACCCTTTGTGGGTATGCAAGTCAAATTTCGCAGCTCCAGCTTCGTTAGTTTTGCCACCAGGATGCATTGTATACCGTAGTGGAAACAAAATGGCGAATATCGAGAACAGGGCTGTGAGTGAATATCTTCATTTGAAGAGAACGACACCCAAGGAAATTGCGGAGGACGTGCAGAATACACTTGAGGACAGTGCTCTGTCTTATGCAACAGTGAAAAACTGGTTGTCCAACTTCAAACATGGAAGAACGAGTGTGGAAGATGTGCCAAGGAGCAGAAAACCTGTCACTGTTGCCACTGATGAAACATTGACTGCAATTCACGATACGATTTTGCAGGATCCCCGAACAACGTTGTAGAATATTGTAGAATTCGATATAAGCCGATGTACATGCCCTTATTTAGGGTTTAAATTGGAGTTTTGTATTCTGGTGCAAAAGTCTGTAACATGTTGGCAGTGACAATTTACAAGAAAAGAAAAAGGGGGGAAATAATATCTCATTAACCACTCATATAATTTTTGAGAATATATATTTTCAATAATGAAAGTATGCATAACTCAAATGCTTGCTTTAAACAGGTCGTGACTTCATCAGTATGTAGAGAGCTGATAGTGGTTTGTGTAAAGTTAAATAAATTCTTTGAAGTATCTCATAAAAAACAGCAATTGAGTTGTGGAGTAGGGGTTTGTTTTTTCCTAATGTACATATGCAGGAAGGGCAAAAGAAAACTGACCCAGAAAATACAGTATTTATAAGACTGACACACAACAGACCCTTGTTAACGAACTGGAGTAATGCCCATCACTGTAAATACGGGAACTGTGATTTCAGTGCAGCAGTTGATTACTTACTTCACATCTGCCCACACGCTCATCTCTTGGTTGCTCCGTTCAGAGTACTTAACTTTGTCAATAAGTCTGACAGTGTGAGAGGTGCAGATGTTTTTAGTGAATGCAACATAAAATAGTGCTTGTGATTAAACAGTGTGGATTCATTGTAGAGTGTTATGCTAAGCACAAATTGTGGACCAAGCGTGTGGAACTGACTCTGCAAGAGTTTAAGACTGGAAGTGCAAAACTTCATGGAAGAATTGCATGAAACTGTAGCAGATAAAAATCACAATTATCCAAAGAATTCTTGTGAATACACTGGTATGCAAAACTCAAGGAAGAAATTAACTGTTATATCATGTCATGTCTCATGACAAGTAACATAGCATGAAGAAACATGGGCCGTTAATGGAAAGAACTGCTACAGTATAGCAGAGAAGTTAACTGAAAGAAATACACAATGTTCTGAACAAAGACAAAAATTACAGTTAAATCATTGTGATTTATGATGGTTTGCTGGACAGTACAAAAGGCAGGACTTGGTTCTTACAGGGACCAAAGACCTAAGCAGTTTGAGCCCATAAGATCTTACAACAAATTTTGCTTGGTTATTAATAAGGTGTGTGATAACTACAAATGCCAGTGGGTGCTCTGCAGTGTGCTCACTTGCTACCCATAAGGTTGGTGGGCTGTTCCATTCCCCACCAGTGCCGTTAACAACTGCTGGATGGCTGTTAGTGCTTTGAATGTGTTGCAGTATGTCTGTCCAACACCTTCAATATGTGTTCAATGGGATTTAAGTCTGAGGAGAATGGGCAGGTCAGTCCATTCGCCAAATATTCTCTTGTTCCAAGAGCTGCTTCAACTGTGTTTATTCGATACAGTCACACATTATCATCTATGAAAACAAAGCCAGGTCTGAATGCGCCTCTGAAAAGTATCACATGGGAAAGGAGTACAGTGTCACAGTAATGTTGACTGGTGAATGTACTGTGTTCAAAGATTTGAAGGTCAGTGCGCCCATCTCACATTGTGCCTCCCCACATCATAACACCTGGACCATCAAAATAATAATGTCTGACAATGCTAAACGTACCCTAATGTGCTAAGAGGTGCGGACACATAATGCACATGATCGCTATGATGGTACACTTGGGATGTTGAGAGGCATATTGTTGTGTGGGAATACTGGCCTCCAAATCTTTGAGCACAGTACATTCACCAGTCAACTGTTGTGACACTGCACTGCTTGCCCATTTGCATCCTTTCAGGGAGGCATTTGACATTGACTTCATTGTTATAGATGACAATGTGTGAGTGCATCCAACAGTGGAAGTGGAGGAGCTCATGGAACGAGTGGCTATTTGTCGAATGGACTGGCCTGCCTGTTCCCGTGACATTTCCCATCAACCACATGTGGGATGCATCCAGGAGACATACTGCAGCACATTCACATCCACTAATGACCATCCAGCAGTTATCAGCAACTATGGTGGAGGAACAGAATGTCCTGTCAGAAGAACTCTTTACCAATTTTGTGACCAGCTGGCAGCGTGTTGAAAACCATGTATTTTTGTCTGAGGTGTTTACGCACCGATTTAGGAACCATTTCCTGCCTTTTACAATGACCAGGGGACCATCATAAATCAATGGTTGCAGTATAACTGTTGTATTTGAATAAAAGTGTCATTTATTTTTGTCTCATTGTGTATTTTTTCCAGTTATGTTTCATACTATATTCTAGAAGTTTTTTCTATGAATAGTCTAAGTTCTGTCAAGTTATGTACTTGGCAGTGACACATCATGCAAAATGAATACTGGGATGGTTTCTTAAACAGTCTGTGTCTGAGAATTTGCAGAATGTTATTCTCTCTTTCTTTCTATGAAGGTGTAGTTACTATAGTTAGAAGCTCTGTATTTCTTACTAACAGTAAAAGCCTGGGCAAAAAAATCTGTTTTTATCACTAATCAGAAACACTGCAGTCAACTGATATTGATTCATCAGGCTCTTTTATTGAAAAAGGGGGCACTTTTTTTGTCATGTCTGTTGGCCCAGTTTTTGCAGGATTGATGTTCTCATACTTGTTTGGTCCTCGTAATTTTGTAGTTTCCCTGAAACGTCTTTTGCAAATGTCATGATGGTTCCTTTGCAAAGGCAATGATCAGAAAATCTCTGTTGGTGACCCTACTCTTAAGATTGACAAATGAAATGTGGAACTCTGTGTCAATTCTGGGACTGATGAGTTTATCTGGGTAAAAGAAAAGTATGTGGAGGATTCTCTCTATTCCCAACAGCACTACTTCTCCACAAGGTAATTTTTCAAACTAGAACAAGCAACCATATGATTATTGTTCACTGGTTTTGTGATTGATTTATTTTCTCAGGATGATGATAAGTGGTTAGTGCGCAATTTAAAGTGCCCTGATTCAGAAACACTTTGCTATTATCCCTTAATTCTATGGCCTCCTCCACTCCCATCTGCCCTTCTCTATTGTTGGGTGAGAAGTGAAGTAGTTAGTTAAATGGACATCCACAGCTTCAATAAAATTTGCACAGGAACCTTATAAATATCTTATGCAGAGTACTTATGAAGTTACTTTAATGCGCTGCATACTAATACCGTTTAGGTTCAGTATTTCTACTGGCAGGCAGCTAAAGATAGCAATATTCGATTTGTAAAAAGAGAATATATATATAGAGGGAAACATTCCATGTGGGAAAAATATATCTAAAAACAAAGTTGATGTGACTTACCAAACAAAAGTGCTGGCAGGTCAATAGACACACAAAATTCGAGCTTTCGCAACCGGCGGTTGCTTCGTCAGGAAAGAGGGAAAGATGAAAGGATGTGGGTTTTAAAGGAGAGGGTAAGGAGTCATTCCAATCCCGGGAGTGGAAAGACTTACCTTAGGGGGAAAAAAGGATAGGTATACTCTCACACACACACCCATCTAACACTTTTAGCATACAATTTCCTAATCCAATTCTCTTGGCATTGCCTGATTTAATGTGACTATGCTCCAATGCTCGTTTCACTTTTGTTGATGTTCACTGTTACAATCAACAAAAATTGGCAAGGGAAGAGCATAGATGATAATGATAACATGAACAACTTGTGGCCTGTAACCGAGATGACAGTGTCAATAAATATTGATTACCTGCCTCCTTACTAAATATTCTGCACCTGCAAGCACTTGCACAGCATTAGTACTTTGATTAGGCTACATCAGATTAGATTTACTTCCATTCCAATTGATACGTAGTGAGGAGGTTCTCCAGGATGTAGAACATCTCAGAAAAACAATAATACATGACAAATATTTACAACTAAAACAAATAAGCTAAGTGGAATGATCGTCCTTTCTCTTTTTTATTTTGTTTTTTCAATCAGTATCTCATGAGATATTGCTGTGCAGGTTACTTAAATTACTGGCATGAGTACGTTCAATTAAAATACTTCTTTCACTATCAAACAAACATTATTTAGTGTTTAGTAGTGATATGACTGTTCTGCAATTACCCTTGACTGGCATTAGCAGGAATTATGTATCTTCTTGGTGGTTTCTGCACTACAATTGGTTTTAACAAAATAGTAACATAAACAATTCAAAAGCTGTTCACTATCCTCATAACTAAAATAGTTTGTGGTTTTTAAATCAGAAACCACTTCCTCAAAACTTCTCGAGAAATCACTATGTACAAGCACCTGTTTATTGGAAGTAAAAGTAAACCTGCTTATTACTGCAGTTCAGTGATGCGCACTGTGTCTCCAGTCTTGAAAGAGACAATGTGGCTTATCCACACTTTCCAGTCTGCCAAAATATCTTGAAGGGTCATTTCAAACTTAGACCGGAACTTGGCAGTAAGAAGGGTTGCCAGTATGTGACATTACCAGACAAAGTGGCACCCAACACCAATTCCATTCTAACTATTGTGAGGCACAAAAAATTGATAATCTTCCTCTTAGTGGCCACTCACAGTCAACAACATAAGTCAATGACTGTTGTTGCTTGCAGGTAGCTGGTTTGCAATGCATGGTTCTCTTGGTCTAAACGTGGAGATACTCTTTTTTTTTTTTTTTTTGGGAACCCCAAGTAGAATTCATAGAACTGTGTGATGCGTTTTTGGAAGGAACTTGTAGGGCTATGTCCATCCAGGCAGTATACAGTCATCTGCTCCAAACATCCCCCACTTCCCAGTACCATGGTGCATGAATATGAGGCACCAGAACTCCTGGAATGTATCGCAGATCATTGACATCAGGTTCATTTTGATGTCAAATGCAGAAATTGTCTGACTCTCGATGATCGTTTAGAGCAGTGTGCAGGTGGCCTGGCCCAGTGCCACCAAGCGAGGTGGCGCATTCTGTGCTTTCACCAAATCACTCCAACTAAATGCCGGGACGGTTCCTTCGAAAAGGCACCACCGATGCCCTTGTCCATCCCTAAGACAATCCGAGCTTGAGCTCCATCTCTAATGACCTCGATGTCGAAGGGACGTTAAACTCAATCTTCCTTTTTCCTTTCTGGCCCAGTGCCAATGTATATCACAGGCATTTGGTTCCACAGGTGCAGCAGAGAGGAGTGTCAGTCATTTGGGCTTGCATCATGTTCTGATGTTGGATTCTTTCATCACTGTTGAAAGTAGTTTGAGGATTGTCGATCTTCAGGACAAGGTCCTACAACCTACTGTCCAACTTTACTTTCAACATTTCAGCAATCGTTTTGTCTTTCAGGAATGAATTTTGATCGATGACAATTCCTTGATTTGCCAAATAGTCGCCCCAGCGTTATTGACCCGATAAATACACTCCTGGAAATTGAAATAAGAACACCGTGAATTCATTGTCCCAGGAAGGGGAAACTTTATTGACACATTCCTGGGGTCAGATACATCAGATGATCACACTGACAGAACCACAGGCACATAGACACAGGCAACAGAGCATGCACAATGTCGGCACTAGTACAGTGTATATCCACCTTTCGCAGCAATGCAAGCTGCTATTCTCCCATGGGGACGATCGAAGAGATGCTGTATGTAGTCCTGTGGAACGGCTTACCATGCCATTTCCACCTGGCGCCTCAGTTGGACCAGCGTTCGTGCTGGACGTGCAGACCGCGTGAGACGACGCTTCATCCAGTCCCAAACATACTCAATGGGGGACAGATCCGGAGATCTTGCTGGCCAGGGTAGTTGACTTACACCTCCTAGAGCACGTTGGGTGGCATGGGATACATGCGGACGTGCATTGTCCTGTTGCAACAGCAAGTTCCCTTGCTGGTCTAGGAATGGTAGAACGATGGGTTCGATGACGGTTTGGATGTACTGTGCACTATTCAGTGTCCCCTCGACGATCACCAGAGGTGTACGGCCAGTGTAGGAGATCGTTACCCACACCATGATGCCGGGTGTTGGCCCTGTGTGCCTCGGTCGTATGCAGTCCTGATTGTGACGCTCACCTGCACGGCGCCAAACACGCATACGACCATCATTGGCACCAAGGCAGAAGCGACTCTCATCGCTGAAGACGACACGTCTCCATTCGTCCCTCCATTCAGCCTGTCGCGACACCACTGGAGGCGGGCTGCACGATGTTGGGGCGTGAGCGGAAGACGGCCTAACGGTGTGCGGGACCGTAGCCCAGCTTCATGGAGACGGTTGCGAATGGTCCTTGCCGATACCCCAGAAGCAACAGTGTCCATAATTTGCTGGGAAGTGGCGGTGCGGTCCCCTACGGCACTGCGTAGGATCCTACGGTCTTGGCGTGCATCTGTGCGTTGCTGCGGTCCGGTCCCAGGTCGACGGGCACGTGCACCTTCCGCCGACCACTGGCGACAACATCGATGTACTGTGGAGACCTCACGGCCCACGTGTTGAGCAATTCGGCAGTACATCCACCCGGCCTCCCGCATGCCCACTATACCCCTTCGCTCAAAGTTCGTCAACTGCACATACGGTTCACGTCCACACTGTCGCGGCATGCTACCAGTGTTAAAGACTGCGATGGAGCTCCGTATGCCACGGCAAACTGGCGGCGGTGCACAAATGCTGCGCAGCTAGCGCCATTCGACGGCCAACACCGCGGTTCTTGGTGTGTCCGGTGTGCCGTGCGTGTGATCATTGCTTGTACAGCCCTCTCGCAGTGTCCGGAGCAAGTATGGTGGGTCTGACACACCGGTGTCAATGTGTTTTTTTTTCCATTTCCAGGAGTGTTAGATGACACTGGAATTGGTAAAAATACGGGAAGCACTAGGACTGCCGAAACCAAGTGAACTTCTGTTTCAGATAAGAGAATCTTAAGCAAAGTCGTTGTTGGCTGCCCTCCTTGTAGGAAATTTCTTTGATGTTAGTGGCAAGAAATTGTCACATAGTTCCATATTCGACGTAATTAGTTGAAGGTATGCCCATCATAAAAAATTAGACTAGTCTCAGAGAAGATACACAAGAAAAACGTGCGTAACCATTAAAGATTGCACACGAATCACTCTATGAAGGAAGCCATTTGCAGGCAAGTGACAGAGACAGTTTTGAGTGGATTAAAGGAAGCCCTCTGTCACCAACGAAGGAGACATGAAATTCGTGATAAGAGATTGGAACTCGGACTAGAAGCAGACAGTGAGTATAAAAGTCTCCAATTCGCTGTTTCAAACTTGTATGCCACTGAATAGTAGCGAGAACTCTGTTGAAGATCAAAGTAATGATTTTAACTTCTGATCACTGAGAATTTCTGTTTCGTATCTTATCCATTCAAAAAGTTGCGAGACTGAACTTAAGAAAGATAGAGAAAAATTAAGATGGTGGCTTTAATGCTTCAGGTGTTCTGCAAAATGTTCCTTCACTTGAGTACAACGCACAGAACGTTCGTACAACCATATGAAACAGACAGAAAAGACCTTCTTTAAAAAAATTAACTGTGAAAATACCGTGCTACATTTTATACGCTGATCTTGAATCTACCATAGCGATATTTAGAAACAAAGTAAAAGTTTATCAGATTAGGAATAATTACGAGTAGATTAAATTCACGAGGAATCGATTTATGTACTTGTGCGGTTTGGCTGTTAAAGTGGTTCCAATTTGTGTATGAGAATAGAGTGTGAACAGAGCATCCCTCTGAAAGAACAATTTTCAGGATATGGTTGACGTTACAGGAGCTGTATTACTTTGATTAGTACAGTAGCATCCATTTCTTCCTTGTCGAACTTTTGTATTGTACTGGAAAACATAATAATTTCTGCTAATGAAGTGCCACAGATTAAGAAGTAGGCTGCGTTGCATCTTCTGAAAGGTGGTTTAACCACGGTCGGTAACACAAATTTCCCTATCGCCTATGTGAGCGATATCGAGAAGAAGTGAAACAGGGAGGAGACTAAAAAATAACAGCAGCAGATACCGTTCCTTGTGGTGAATGTTTACTGTTAGTTCCCGACGTTCCCGCTAGGCCACATATGCAAATGAGTTATTCCAACATTCATCATGGAGTCTTATAATGATGCAGAGTGTACACAGTGTTGTTTATAGTTTCATGAATCCAAATCCGGTGCTACATTTCAGAGACAATTCATGACTAATGTCGGCACTACCTCAAAGACAAATGTTATTAATTAGTACAGTCGTTTCATCAAAACTGGCTGTGTATTATGAAGTTGTCGCCTATCTCCGTTCGAATGTGATGACTTGCACTGGACGTGGTAGAATAATATCCTGGACTCCACGATCACCTCATTTAACTCCAATTGACAGCTGTGTATAAGGTTACATTAAAGGCAGAGTGTTTGCTCCTCTGCTTCCAGGAAACATCGACGAGCTCCGACAACGAAAAACACAAGCTGTTGCCACCACACAGCAAGACTTGCTGTATAGGATTTGGCAGGAAACTGATTACAGATGGGAAATTTGTTGTGTTACAGGAGGTAGCCACACTAAACATCTGTAAATAAAACTTGAAGATATATTGTGTTCAGTGCTGTATTAAACATTGTGGCGGATGCACATATAAACCGAAGATCGATTGTGAACTGGCCAGCCGGTGTGGCCGTGCGGTTCTAGGCGCTTCACTCTGGAACCGCGTGACCGCTACGGTCGCAGGTTCGAATCCTGCCTCGGGCATGGATGTGTGTGATGTCTTTAGGTTAGTTAGGTTTAAGTAGTTCTAAGTTCTAGGGGACTGATGACCAAAGATGTTAAGTCCCATAGTGATCAGAGCCATTTTTTTGATTGTGAACTTGCATGCTGGATGCACCGGTATCGACGATTGTAATCTCTTTGGTTCTTTTTTGTCTAACGTTTCTTCACCAAAAAGTTTGTGAAGTTGTGCTCTGCATATGTGGTTATTTATGTAATTGTGAATAATAAAGGTGCTGACATCAGAAAGTGTGTGTTAGACGATCATTGAATATTGTTCTCCAAAGTGGTGGCTCCGTACTGAACGGATATTTCTCATTTTCTCCAAGGTGATGCACTCCATTCACAAATGAATCTCGCCAACGTGAAGAAGGAAGATAAGTTTTCCCATCCGCTTCTAGTATTGTACAGGTGTCTGTTGCTCCTGCATACGTCAACAACGGTAACAGATTTTCAGACATTAAAATTCCGCCCTTCTGGCCCACACGAGCACAACTTCGGCTTACGCAAGTGGAAGCCATTTTCACGCTGCATGGCTTTGCTTCAGATAGTGACAGATTTACTTTGATTATTTCTCAACTGAATCTGAGTGTTACTGAATAACTGGGCGGTATTTTGAACTAATTGTATGCATTGTTCAGAGAAACTGTGCTACAGTGTTTCCTTTTACCGGCAGAGGCGCGGTTGCAGCGTATTGTTGAAATAGGGTTTGTGTTAGTGATTCCCCGTCCCAAGTGCTGCGTTCGTTGCACGTGTTGGAGGGAAACTAACTGTTGCTTCAAAATGTACTGGCTATCCTCTGCTTTCTCTGACCTCTGTCTGGATGAAATCGCGCGCAAAGCTGATGCTGTGGCAATTGCTAGTTCAATTAATAATTACTGTGCTGTGATGAGCACGGCTATGGACAGCGGCCCTGAATCGCGCATGCTAGCGCTGTCATCTGCCCCCTATCCCTGTATTTCACAGTGCTCAGTCAATTCCGCGGCTCTGGAGCCATCTATGAACAAACTGCTCAAGGAATTGGCTGAGCGTACAGCTTGCGAGAAAGGATAGCAACAGTAGCAACGCTCGTGACTCCACCGCACTTCGTAATTCTTGGTGTTGGTAGCAAAGGTGTTTCGGAAAAGCTGAAAGACAGTGGCCCCGTCCTTGCAACTACCCAAATGCTGTCGACGAGAGCCAGTAGGCGCACGCACTCGTCTGGATTACTCACAGCGTCCACCTCATACACTGAATGCTAACGTGTTGGCAGTAGACTGATCTGCAATATTATTCATTACTGACAGAACTTCGGGGATTCATTTTCTTGTGGATTCTGGCTCAGAGAGTAGTGTTGTTCCAGGAGAGGAAGATGACCCCCAACAGTCCTGCGATCCACTTACAGTTCCGGTTTTGATAGCGGCAAATAATTTGCACATTCCTACATTTGAGGAAAAGACTTTAAAAGTTGACATTTGACGACAACTTTTGCCCTACGTGGACGTTTGTAGTTGCTGATGCTTCAGGCCCGATATTAGGAGCAGATTTTCTCAAGCACTTTTCTTTGGCACCTGATTTGGTACATCGCTGCCTGTTGGGTATATCTGTGTCTTCTAAGCTGGCGACCGTCCCGGGCCGCTGACTGCGTGATGCCACCGATTTCGGCTGCATGAAGAGTTTCGGGTCGTCCGCTCCTACCGCTGCGCATGAGTTGTTACCGCCTCCGTTTTCACCTGGACTTGCCACTGGCAGACAGCGACCTCTGTCATCTGCTTCTGCGAGAGTTCCAGGCATGCTTCCGCGAGAGTTTCCAGCACTGACAGCTCCTGTTATGGCCCAGTGTAAAGGGAGGCACTCTGCTATGTACCACATACACACCACTCCTGGCACGTCAATGGCTAGTAGGCCTAGGCACTTAGCTCCTGAAAAATTACACGCTGCTAAAGATGCATTTGGTGATGGGATGGTGTCTAGATCACACAGTGCTTGGGCATCGCCATTGCAAATGGTGAAAAAGGAAAATGGATCATGGCGCATTTGTGGGGATTACAGGGACCTCAATAATCGCTCTATGCCTGACAGATACCCAGTTCCCTTTGTGTCTGATTTCAACAATGTCTTGAGTGGTGCTAGTTTTTTTTAGTATAACTGATTGTGGTACGGCTTGTGCACAGATTCCGGTGGCAGATCGAGACAAACATAAGACAACTGCGACATCGGCATTTCGTCTTTTCCAAATGTTATGCCTTTCGGCCTTCGAAATGTGGCCCAAACTTGGCAGCGTTTCATAGATGAGCCATTGCGTGGGCTGCCTTTCATTTTCTGTTATGTTGACGACACGCTGGTTTTTTTCTCATACAATGGAGGAGTATATCAAGCTTTGTGTGGAGTACTGTCAAGACTGGACAAGTATGGAATCAAGATAAATATAGACAAGTGTGTCTTTGGAAAACAGAAGATTGAGTTCCTTGGTTACATTGTCACAAAGTCTGGCATTTCTCCCAAACCAGGTAAGGTAGTAGGTAGCATGTAGATTCCACTTTATATAAACTTTGAAGGCCTGCACCGATTTCTTGGAATGCTCAATTATTTCTGCCAACATTTATCACATTTAGCTAAGACGAAAGGCCCTATTAATGAAATGATTAAGGACAAGGAAGCAGCATAGTCCCTTGCAATCTGGGGACCATTAAAGCTTACGAGGCTTCGAAAATAGCTTTAGTGGACGCCACACTGCTTGCTCACCCTGTCCCTGGGGCTCCCATCGCCTTGATGGTAGAAGCGAGTCTGACGACTGTGAATGCTGTGTTACAGCAAATGGTTTCGTCCACATGGCAGCCTTTGGCATGTTTTACTTGGAACCTGTCAGAGAAACAGAAGTGTTGAAGTGCTAGTGACTGGGAATTCTTGGCCATTTACTTGTCAGTTAAACACTTTAGGCCTTAGGTCATGATTGGAGAGCCAAGTGTTCAAGATTTACACAGATCACAAATCCCTGGTTGGCATTTTCAGACATGTTACTGAGCTCAACTCATCCCGCCAGGTATGTCAAGCTGATTTCATCGTGCAATTCTCTATGGCTATCCAACACATTCCAGCACAGCAGAATGTGGTAGGTGACTGTGTATCTCGTAACTGCCCCGCCACCTGTTATTGACTGGAGAGCAATGGCTGCTGAACAAGAGGCTGACCCTTTCCTCCTGAATTGGCAATCAAACCATGTTTCCAATGGACTGCATCTTGAGCAAGTGCCACTACAGGCATCTGGTATGACATGTCCCACTAGGTTGGTACAATGCTGTTTTCTATTCATTCCACAATTTATCACATCCAGGGATCAGGGCATCCACAAAGTTCATATCAGATAAAGTTGTGTGACCAGGGCTGTAGAAAGATTGTTATCGTTGGGCATGAAGCTGCTTTCAACGTCAGAAGTGTAAGATCGCCCAACACATATCTGCCGCTGTAGAAGCTTCTCCTACACCATCAGCAAGATTTGCTCACCTTCATGTAGATACTGTTGGTCCCCTATCCGCTCAGAGGGCTTTTGTTTCTTGGTTACTATGGTGTAGCAATCCTCTAGACGGGCTGAGGCAGTTCCTGTTACCCAGATCTCAGCTGTTTCAGGTGCATGTGCTATTGTTACCTCTTGGTTTTTCCATTTTTGTATTCCTCATTTGTTACCATCAGATAGAGGCAGGCAGTTTGATTGTCAGCTGTTTGAGGAACTCTTGCGTTTGTGTGGATGTAAGTATCTCGAAACTATGAGCTACTCCCCCTGTCAGTAATGGGATGGTGGAGCACATGCGCCGGCCGGTGTGGCCGTGCGGTTCTAGGCGCTACAGTTTGGAACCACGTGGCCGCAACGGTCGCAGGTTCGAATCCTGCCTTGGGCATGGATGTGTGTGATGTCCTTAGGTTAGTTAGATTTAAGTAGTTCTAAGTTCTAGGGGACTGATGACCTCAGAAGTTAAGTCTCATAGTGCTCAGAGGCATTTTGGAGCACATGCACCACACTTTAAAGGCTGCTCTGTCATGCCAGGCAGAGTCTAAGGACTGTTGTCAAGGTCGATTTGGGATGTTCCTCCACCCAGCTGGTGTACGGCGAGGCTCTGAGAGTACCTAATGAATTTTTTCCCCTACCCCTCATTCATTTTGTGGTTGGAGAATATTTCGAATTTTTGCAACACTTCCAAACTCGCATGCATAGCCTTCAGCGTATACATTCCAGCCGACATGGTACTACGCTAGTTTTCTACCACAGGGACCTCTTTACTTGTAAATTCGTTTGGGTCAAAGATGATATGGTCAAGCCACCCCTTGCCTTCCCCCTCCCCCAGTATGTGGATCTCTTTAGGGTGATTGATAGAAAGAAATTTTTTTTGGCATTGATAGGAATGAAAAGTGGGATACGATATTCGTTGACTGCCTTAAAATAGCATATATTGAGGATGAACAGCCTACCCTTGAGCATGAGTTTTTGTCTGCCCCTAGCCATAGGGATCCCTTGAGATTTCGATATTTCTTTCTTTCCACAAGCTATCTCATAAGAAAGACGTTTCCATGGACTTCTGGTGCGTCTGGATTTTCATGCCAGATGAACAAGCAATTCCTGTGCTTTCCTGTAGGCTGCAGGATATATATATTACTTAAGTGGCTATGTTGTTTGTTTCAGTGTGTGTTTTCTTGTGTCAACAGTTTCTTGGTCATTATGCTTTTATCTGCTATTACCTTGTTCTCGCAATATGTTCATCTTTTCTTGTATTGTGCATTGTTTTGCATTTATAATACTTATTGCTCCACAACACTGTAATATTATGTTACTGTTTTTATGCCTACCATTATGAACGTTTAGCAAATATGGCCAAGCTACAGCTCTCCCAAGAAAGGGGGAGGGGGTGGGCTGATATGGTGGATGCACACATAAATCGAAATCGATTGTGAACTTACGTAGCATGCTGGATGCACTGGTATAGACGACTGAAATCTCTCTGATTCCTCTTTGTCTAATGTTTGTTCAGCAAAAAGTTTGTGAATTTTTGCTCTACATATGTGGGTATATATATATATATATATAACTGTGAATAATAAAGATGCTCACATCAGAAAGTGTTTGTTAGAGGATCACTGAATATTGTTCTCCAAATCATTACTGTAACTTATTTACCATTTTCACAGTTGAAAGTTACTTTTGGATAACTAATCTATAAACACCCCATGTTCTGGCAGCCAGGCTGCTTACAAGCATCACTATTACAACATTATGAGGACTGCATCCGCCATTGAACCACATTGCACAGAATTCCTGTGGCAGCTATATGTCAGTAGTAGGGAAAAGCTGAGATCAGCACAGTTTGTTAGTGCAGGTCGCCTGCTTCAGGCGCAAGTATACATTCAGGGGCATACTTATTGTTTTCTTTTGATTGACAGATGGTTAAACTATTGTTTTGCCAAGTGGATTATGACCCCCTGTCGATAATCTGTCCTTCTAAGAAACCCACAACCCTTCTACTCCTCCCCCTCCACCTTCTCCTCTACCCCTCTTCCTCCCCCACCCCTCTCAGAACTCCCCTCACCAATACAAGCAGACTTTTTATATCAACTTGATTGACTAATAAATTAAATCGATCAATTAATTAACCCCTCGCCATCTGGGAATTCTCCTAGCCCTCCGCCTCCCCCCCTCACCTGGGAATTGGTGGGAAAAAGACTTTGTTTATTGGCCATTTGGCGGGAAACCGATTGCAGTGTGTGGAATATTTAAACAATTGCGCCTCTTTTTCGCTCCAATTGTGTAAGGAAACACATATTTACACTATCACAGATTGCTTAAATGCATCTCATAAACGTTCTTCTGTCTTGCCACCTGCACAGGCTGTGCAGAGCCGTGATGAGCCAGAGTGACTTGGGACCACCATTGTCCATGCCGGCTGCAATAAGTAGCAGCAAGCTAATCCCTGGGCACAAAAGCACATTTCCCATCAGTGTTGTCTGCCATCTCAAATGGTCTGTATGCGTGAATCAACGTGTCAGATGCCAGCAAATGCGGGAGACACCTTCCTTCCAAAGCAAATACCTGACTGTGGATTGATCCATAAATACTGCTAAAGTCAATAAATAATTAATTTCTGGTCACATGATTGTGATGTAGGGTATATAAGGCAGATTCAGTAGCTATTTCACACACACACACACACACACACACACACACACACACAAATTGATGATGTCACAAAACTGATGGCAGGCTGACTCGAAATACACTTAAAAAGGAAAAAAAATTGCATACAAAGAGCACAATGGAGAGAGAGCTGTAGTTTGCTTTTCAGATGACACAGGAACTAGCTTGGTATATCTAAAAAAACTGTGGCGCTTTTTCATTCTGCTATGGAATCTAAACTGCCCAAACATTCCTGGCACATTTTCTTGCAGTACACTTCACAAACTTCTTCTGGTATGGATATCATATCTTGAAGATATCACAAATGTTGCGCTTCAGATATGGCACAGAAAATATTAAATAAATCGTTAATACAGGAGTTTAAACAATTTACTTCAAACACACACACAATTTAAAAATACTCAAAATAAAAAAAAGATCAACACTGCACATTAGTCTGCACGCATAAACAATAATGTTATGTTTTTGTCAAGAAATTTCATTAAATAGTCCAAACCATTTATTATTTGACATAACAGTTGGAAACAGTGATGTGTGAAATGATAGCTAGAATTTCAAATTTCGATGTGATTTATGTGGTTTCACCGCCAGACACCACACTTGCTAGGTGGTAGCCTAGCATGTCGCCACTATCAGTGATTGCAGACCGGGCGCCGCCACACGGCAGGTCTAGAGAGACTTCCTAGCACTCGCCCCAGTTGTACAGCCGACTTTGCTAGCGATGGTTCACTGACTTCTACGCTCTCATTTGCCGAGACGATAGTTAGCATAGTCTTCAGCTACGTTATTTGCTACGACCTAGCAAGGCGCCAGTATCCGTATTATTGATATTGTGAATCATGTACCATAAAGAGCGACGTTCTCCATTGTTGTTGTTGTTGTCTTCAGTCCTGAGACTGGTTTGATGCATCTCTCCATGCTACTCTATCCTGTGCAAGCTTCTTCATCTCCCAGTACCTACTGCAACCTACATCCTTCTGAATCTGCTTAGTGTACTCGTCTCTCGGTCTCCCTCTACGATTTTTACCCTCCACACTGCCGTCCAATGCTAAGTTTGTGATCCCTTGATGCCTCAAAACATGTCCTACTAACCGATCCCTTCTTCTAGTCAAGTTGTGCCACAAACTTCTCTTCTCCCCAATCCTATTCAATACCTCCTCATTAGTTAAGTGATCTATCCACCTTATCTTCAGTATTCTTCTGTAGCACCACATTTCGAAAGCTTCTATTCTCTTCTTGTCCAAACTAGTTATCGTCCATGTTTCACTTCCATACATGGCTACACTCCAAACAAATACTTTCAGAAACGACTTCCTGATACATAAATCTATATTCGATGTTAACAAACTTCTCTTCTTCAGAAACGCTTTCCTTGTCATTGCCAGTCTACATTTTATATCCTCTCTACTTCGACCATCATCAGTTATTTTACTTCCTAAATAGCAAAACTCCTTTGCTAATTTAAGTGTCTCATTTCCTAATCTAATTACCTCAGCATCACCCGATTTAATTTGACTACAGTCCATTATCCTCGTTTTGCTTTTGTTGATGTTCATCTTATATCCTCCTTTCAAGACACTGTCCATTCCGTTCAACTGCTCTTCCAAGTCCTTTGCTGTCTCTGACAGAATTACAATGTCATCGGCGAACCTCAAAGTTTTTACTTCTTCTCCATGAATTTTAATGCCTACTCCAAATTTTTCTTTTGTTTCCTTTACTGCTTCCTCAATATACAGATTGAAAAACATCGGGGAGAGGCTACAACCCTGTCTCACTCCTTTCCCAACCACTGCTTCCCTTTCATGCCCCTCGACTCTAATAACTGCCATCTGGTTTCTGTACAAATTGTAAATAGCCTTTCGCTCCCTGTATTTTAACCCTGCCACCTTCAGAATTTGAAAGAGAGTATTCCAGTCAACATTGTCAAAAGCTTTCTCTAAGTCTACAAATGCTACAAACGTAGGTTTGCCTTTTCTTAATCTTTCTTCTAAGATAAGTCGTAAGGTCAGTATTGCCTCACGTGTTCCATCATTTCTACGGAATCCAAACTGATCCTCCCCGAGGTCCGCATCTACCAGTTTTTCCATTCGTCTGTAAAGAATTCGCGTTAGTATTTTGCAGCTGTGACTTATTAAACTGATAGTTCGGTAATTTTCACATCTGTCAGCACCTGCTTTCTTTGGGATTGGAATTATTATATTCTTCTTGAAGTCTGAGGGTATTTCGCCTGTTTCATACATCTTGCTCACCAGCTGGTAGAGTTTTGTCATTACTGACTCTCCCAAGGCCGTCAGTAGTTCTAATGGAATGTTTTCTACTCCGGGGGCCTTGTTTCGACTCAGGTCTTTTAGTGCTCTGTCAAACTCTTCACGCAGTATCGTATCTCCCATTTCGTCTTCATCTACAATCTCTTCCATTTCCATAATATTGTCCTCAAGTATATCGCCCTTGTATAAACCTTCTATATACTCCTTCCACCTTTCTGCCTTCCCTTCTTTGCTTAGAACTGGGTTGCCATCTGAGCTCTTGATATTCATACACGTGGTTCTCTTCTCTCCAAAGGTCTCTTTAATTTTCCTGTAGGCAGTATCTATCTTACCCCTAGTGAGATAAGCTTCTACATCCTTACATTTGTCCTCTAGCCATCCCTGCTTAGCCATTTTGCACTTCCTGTCGATCTCATTTTTGAGACGTTTGTATTCCTTTTTGCCTGCTTCATTTACTGCATTTTTATATTTTCTCCTTTCATCAATTAAATTCAATATTTCTTCTGTTGCCCAAGGATTCCTAGCAGCCCTCGTCTTTTTACCTACTTTATCCTCTGTTGCCTTCACTACTTCATCCCTCAGAGCTACCCATTCTTCTTCTACCGTATTTCCTTCCCCTATTCCTGTCAATTGTTCCCTTATGCTCACCCTGAAACTCTGTACAACCTCAGGTTCTTTCAGTTTATCCAGGTCCCATCTCCTTAATTTCCCACATTTTTGCAGTTTCTTCAGTTTTAATCTACAGGTCATAACCAATAGATTGTGGTCATAGTCCACATCTGCCCCTGGAAATGTCTTACAACTTAAAACCTGGTTCCTAAATCTCTGTCTTACCATTATATAATCTATCTGATACCTTTTAGTATCTCCATTAATGGATTAAAGTTAAGTATTCCACCAGCTACGACCGTTTTTCTCAATTCTAATTCCCTTGTCATGTTCCAGACCTCACGCCAGCCTGCGTGAGCTAAAACGCGTGCATTTCGGCCTCCTTTAACCATACGGTTGGCTCTCCTGCCAACCACAACATTGGCGACGAGAGTGAAAGTGTTCTTATCTAAATTACCCTGATTTACTTGTGTAATGGCTTCGTCACAATCTCCAGATGTATTGTCCGAATTTTATCGCTTACAGAATCAGCAGACGCAGGCCTTACTGGATGCCCTTGGACAGCTCGTCCAGGGTCAACGTGCGATGCAAAACGATGCGGCTGCAGCCGCTTCACCGCTAAAGCAGCCACAACACGCTGATGCACCTACTTTTCGACCTTTTGATGCTGCACTGGAAAGCTGGACGGAGTGGTCACGCCAATTTGGATTCCATCTCGCCGCCTACAGAATTCAAGGTAACGAGCGGCAGCCTTTTCTCCTTTCTTCAGTAGGTTTGACCATGTACCGTGTGATAGTCAAATTATTTCCCCGATGCGACGTAGCAACTCTGTCCTACAAAGAAATTTTGTCTGTATTAGATGCATATTTCAAAGAATCAGTCAATGTAGTTGCGAAAAGGTATACCTTCTTTCGTACAAAACGTACGGCAGGTGAGACTAATCGGGAGTGGGTTGCAACCTTGCAAGGTCTTAGTAGGGATTGTTCTTTCGAGTGTCAATGTGGACTCCGTTATTCAGATACTATGGTACGTGATGCAATTGCACAGAACGTTTCTGATGTTCGTATAAGGGAACCGATTTTGAAACTGGTAAATACCTCCCTTCAACAAGTGATGGACATATTGGATCGGCAGGACACAGTTGACTTTGCTCAGGAATCATTTGAAACTTCGCCGGCCGTGTGTCAGATTCACCGGCCCGCCGGGCGAGCTGCACGGAGCAGTAAACAGCCCTCGCGCCCGGCCGCGCCGCTGCCGCCAGGCTCTCAGCCACGTGTGTCGCGCCGGCAAGCAAATGCAGTGATCAAATCATCCCGCGGTGTGCTACTAAACATTCGCCTGAGAATTGCCCGTCACGCCAAGCTATTTGCTTTTATTGTAATAAAACAGGACATGTTCAGAGTGTTTGCCAGAAGAAGCTCAGATCAGAAGCTCAAAACCATTCCAGGCCCTTTGCTTCGCGCCGGATTCGGAATAGAACCAAGGATACTCAAGCTCGCGAAACTTCGCCCATGGAAATTCATGTAGTTCATTCCACTCCGCCCAGTGCCACTCTCTCTAACAGTGACTGTGTTCGTCCCAAAAATAGTGTGCGTCGACATCGCAGGAAATCCCGTCAGGTTGCACGTGATTATGTACCAGTGTTAGTTCACGTTGCACGAGACAATCGCTCTTGTCGTCAGCAGGACAATAAACTTTTTGTAGACTTGGACATTAACGGCAAAGTGATCCCATTCCAGCTCGATACGGGAGCTGCTGTTTCACTGATCAATCAAGACACTTACAAACTGCTGGGCACACCTCCGTTGCATGCCGCAAATGTTAAATTAAGTAGTTATTCCGGTCAAGATATCCCTGTGTTAGGACAGTGCAGCCTTCTTGCAACATACAAAGGACAAACAAAACTTGTGTCATTTTACGTCCTTCGTTCTTCTTCTGCGGTGAACTTGTTTGGTTTCGATTTATTTCAGTTGTTTAACTTGTCTATAGTAAATCAGGTTCTCTCAGTGAACCAGACTGTGCCTTCAGACAGTGTTTCTCGTCTATGTGAAGAGTTTTCAGACATTTTTGCACCGCGCCTCGGTTGCGCTAAGAACTATAAAGCACATTTGGAACTGAAAGTCAACGCGCAACCGAAATTTTTCAGAGCGCGCAATGTTCCCCACGCATTGCGTGATGAGGTCGCAAAAATATTACACGATTTGGAATCACAAGGTGTAATTGAACGTGTGCAGGCTTCTCTCTGGGCATCACCCTTAGTAATTTTGCCTAAACCTTCCGGAAAATTGAGACTTTGTGTAGACTTCAAGGCAACAGTGAATCCACAACTAGTCATTGCCACTTTTCCTTTACCCCGCCCGGAAGATCTTTTTAACAAACTGTACCCAGGTAAATATTTTTCGAAGTTGGACCTAGCAGATGCGTACTTCCAAATACCGGTGGACGAAGAATCCCAGTGCATTTTGGTGGTTAACACGCATCTTTGGTTGTATCAATTCAAACGACTGCCATTCGGGTGTGCATCCGCCCCTGCATTGTTTCAGCAATATCTACAAACTGTTTGTGCGTCGGTCCCAACTGCAGCAAATTATCTGGACGATATTGTAATCTCTGGAAAGACGGAAGAAGAACATTTGGCCAATCTCCGAACTTTATTTCAGGTCTTGCGCCGAAATGGTCTTCGCTTGCGGAAGGACAAATGTGTGTTTTTTGCTCGGGACTTGCCATACCTGGGACATGTAATCAATGCCCAAGGCATACATCCCAGTCCCACGCACCTTCGTGCCATACACGACTTGCCTTCGCCGCAGAATTTGAAGCAGCTACAGAGTGTGCTGGGAAAAATAAATTATTACCATCGCTATGTGCCGCATGCCTCTTCCATTTCAGCACCGCTTCATCGCTTACGCCGTAAAGGTGTTCCGTTCGTCTGGACGACGGAATGCGAACGCGCCTTTCGCCAGTTGAAATCGGCGTTGCTTTCCAATACTTACCTTACACCATTCGATCCCCAGACGCCCCTTTTGTTGGTGGTGGATGCATCGGATTTCGGGATCGGTGCTGTGCTTGCTCACAAAGATGGATCGCACGATCGCCCTATTGCCTTTGCGTCCAAATTGCTCTCGTCTGCGCAAACAAATTATTCACAGATCGAGAAAGAAGCATTGGCTCTCGTATTTGGTGTTACAAAGTATCATGATTTCTTGTGTGGTCGTCACTTTACCATAATCACAGACCACAATCCATTGACATCGCTTTTTCATCCGACCAAGCCTGTACATCCACGTACAGCTCAGAAATTCATTCGCTGGTCTATTTTTCTCTCGCAGTACTGCTACGATATCTTGTATCGGTCCACTGCTAAGCACGGAAACGCCGATGCGTTGTCCCTCTTGCCTGTTGCTGAGGACAGGGCATTCGATTCCTCCGAACTTGCTTGCATGTTCATTGATGCGGATACCGATGACGTGGTCTAATCGTTTCCGATTGATTTTCGTCGTGTAGCTACAGCCACAGCTGCCGACCCTGTCCTTTCTCCCGTTCTGCGTTTTGTTGCTACGCAATGGCCCTTGTCAAAGTCACGGATCGGGGACCCGTTGGTTCGCCGTTTTTTTGCTCACAAGGAGAGACTTTTTGTTCGACGTGGTGTTTTGCTGTTGCGTTCTGATAATGATCAGTCCAGGGTCGTGGTCCCGCGTTCGTTACAGTCCTCTGTCTTACAGCTTCTCCACCAAGGACATTGGGGTATAGTGAGAACGAAACAACTTGCTCGTCAGCACTGTACTTGGTTCGGAATCGGTGCCGCGATTACGAATATGCGTTCTTCTTGCATGGTGTGTGGCGAACAACAATCAGCACCACCGCGGAAATTCTTTGCATGGCCAAAAGCCACGTCCCCTTGGCAACGCTTACACATCGATTTTGCTGGTCCATTCTGGAATGCTCGATGGTTAGTTGTGGTAGATTCATTCAGTAATTTTCCTTTTGTTGTCCGGATGTCTTCCACGACGTCATCTGCCACCATCAAGCGTTATCCGCTATCTTTTGCATTGAAGGCCTTCCACAGACTATTGTTTCCGACAATGGCCCACAGTTCATGTCCGCAGAACTTCAGTCATTCTGCAAGGCCAATGGTATTCAACATCTGACGTCCGCGCCGTTTTTGCCACTGTCAAACGGTGCCGCTAAACGATTCGTCAGGACTTTCAAGTCACAGATGTTGAAGTTGAAAGAGTCGCATTCTCGGGAGGACGCGTTATTGCTCTTTTTGTCCTCGTATCGCTCTCAGCCCCGAGATGGTCGTTCGCCGGCTGAGTTGCTTCACGGTCGCCCTCATCGAACCTTGATGTCTTTGCTGCATTCGCCGCATCAGGTTCCTGTGCAGCGGCAGACACCTGTTTTTGCTCCAGGCGATGTTGTTTACTATCGCCACTGTCGAGGTTCACGGCGTTGGCTCGAAGGGCGCATTCTTCGCTGCCTCGGACGCGCTGTGTATCTGGTTTTGGGGGCCTCTGGTGAGGTGCGTCGGCATCTCAATCAGCTGCACCTTTGTCGTCGCACGGGATCTGCCGCTCGCCGTCTGCTTTCAGCGACGGTGCCGTCCGGTCAGTGTCCCGGGGACCCATCTACTGGCTCGCCTCAGCCCCAGGTGTTACCGACGCTGCCTTCCATTTTGCCCCATGGCGATGCGCCGCCGTCACCGCCGCCGCCGCCTGTTCTCCCGCTGGCGACACCCGCAGTGGACGCGTTGCTGCAACCGCCGGGCGCCTTCCTGGGTCACGCGCCGCCGATCGCTTCCCGTGACCAGTTGTCCTCCGACATGGAACTCTTGCCAGCTCCGAACCATGTGTCGTCTTCGCCCGTCGGGTGCCCCGGCCCGATGGAGGTCGACCCTTCGGCCTCTCCTGTCTCTCTACGGGCGCATACACCGCATGTTGGCGTGCACCCTGGAGCAGGTTTTCAGGCGTTTCCTCGCTCCCCGCGGTCCGAATGGCAGGGTGCGGGTGGCCCCCACCTCGTCGCATACGTCAACATGCGGTCCTCCAAACGGCGGGCGGAAGCCTTATTCCACAACCGTACGCCGATTTGCGGGGGAGGACTGTGGTGTCACCGCCAGACAACACACTTGCTAGGTGGTAGCGTTTAAATCGGCCGCTGTCCGGTAGTATACGTCGGACCCGCGTGTCGCTACTATCAGTGATTGCAGACCGAGCGCCGCCACACGGCAAGTCTAGAGAGACTTCCTAGCACTCGCCCCAGTTGTACAGCCGACTTTGCTAGCGATGGTTCACTGACTTCTACACTCTCATTTGCCGAGACGATAGTTAGCATAGCCTTCAGCTACGTTATTTGCTACGACCCAGCAAGGCGCCAGTATCCGTATTATTGATATTGTGAATCATGTACCATAAAGAGCGACGTTCTCCATTAATGGATTAAAGTTAAGTATTCCACTAGCTACGTCCGTTTTTCTCAATTCTAATTCCCTTGTCATGTTCCAGACCTCACGCCAGCCTGCGTGAGCTAAAACGCGTGCATTTCGGCCTCCTTTAACCATACGGTTGGCTCTCCTGCCAACCACAACAATTGATACTTTCATTGTTATGGAGTTCCCAACCACTTCAGGTCTGCAAAATTTATTTTCTTTTTTAAGAGTACTGTAGAGCTGATGACATGTGAGGAAAAATGGGGTAACCCTCAAATGTAAAAGCTTAGAGATAAGTATTGCCGTCTGTTGCTGGATACAAGAACAATCAAAATTGACATCGAGCTCACACCTAAGTGATATGTAGGTGTGATATCAATATCAATTTTGATACAGGGAGAGGAAGGAGGGCTGGCCGGAGTGGCAGAGTGGTTCTAGGCGCTACAGTCTGGAACCGCGTGACTGCTGCGGTCGCAGGTTCGATTCCTGCCTCGGGCATGGATGTGTCTGATGTCCTTAGTTACGTTTAAGTAGTTCCAAGTTCTAGGGGACTGATGACCTCAGAAGTTAAGTCCCATTGTGCTCAGAGCCATTTGAACTATTTTTGAGGAAGGAGGGACGAAATGGTCTACGATGTCATACGATAGTAACAACAATGAACATCACTGCAATATGTTGAGAAACATGATCCATTTACAGCTAGATGCCCGAGGTCGCTAAAAACACTCTTACATCCCATGTACTCATCTTCCAGGTGTCCACATGCAGTGCACTGTGCTTACAGCCAATGCTCAGAGATTGGAGAAAACTACCACAATAAATGTGGCCCATGGCTGCAGCCACAGGAGCATGTGTCAGCCAGAGGGAGGTCTGCCAGCTCTGGAGGGTCTCCCTAGGAGGCCCTGAGTGGTAGGAATTCGAATGCTGTGAATACTCCCATCGCCAACACATTGAATCTCCTAAGATCTCCATGGAATATACTTGCAATACACGTGGGCCCAAGATGGCTCAATGCTGACTGGGTATTAGTTCACTATTCACCCATCCAGGGAGAGCCGTGAGCCAAATCACCCTAAGCCGTGACAGACCGGAAGCTTTCTCAGACCTCCGAACTGGTGTATGAAGGATGGGCCAACCCCAGGCCAGAACAAAGGCGTCCACTGAGATACTGTTTCCTGCACTGACCTGCTTACATGCTGTTGTGCTTTCTACGGCCGTCTTCAGACTCACAAGAAAGTTGGGAACCAGGCACATATGTATGAGTGTAATTGCAATTAAATATTACAATTACTGCTGCAGTCTGACACTGAGTGAGGTACAGGAAATGGATCCTCTTGATGGCTGTTGTTCTGGGATGAATTTCAAGTTGAAATATCAGTATCTGTAGTGCACATAATTTTCCGTGTAAAATTCCTCTCACACTCTTAAAGCTATTGATGTTATGAATATATATCGCCCTTACGACTGGATAAAACTTTTTTAATTATTTTTTTTTGCACATGTTGGAACAAAAGCCACAGTAACTTTACACTGCAACATATACACATTTCATGCAGGCAGTGTAGTTGTCGTTTATATGTGTACAGCATCTGCAAAAATTATTGTATGCCCACACTCACACTGGCTAGGTGTCTCGATTCTTATAAGTTATAGGCCGCTATTTGACGTTTAAGTCCTCCAGTTAGCGCCTCTGGAAGATGCTACATTATGCCAAGACTCTCTCAAACAATTGTTGTAACGCACAGGCGTCCAGCATTATGTCATAATCAACAGCGCTCCCATGGATGAAAGGTTTGGATAGACATCACTGATACAGGTTGATGTACTGTAATAACAGTCGATAGTGCAACAAAGGAAACGTGAGGTTCTGCTTAGGGGAGCCGATGAGGGGACGTTCTGTGTATCCATTTTTCCCGGCTTGTTTGTACACTACAGCAGATCCAGTTGAACCCTTGCATTGCTATGTTGCGCAGCTGTTTAAAAAATGAACCTAACACCTCTTATGTCAGTATGTACTCCTCAATGTGTTGAAATCACCATTCACCATTTCAAATCTATCCACCTCTTATGACCAGACATAAATAATTTTTTTGTGTGAATGATAGTCTGATTACTTTCCACAAACATCTGGTGATTTGTTGGAACATCAGCCACAGTATCTTTACATTCAAACAGCATAACATTTCTGACTATCTTTTTCACGTGTATAAAAAAAATCATGTTATGGAAAGAAACTTCCTGCCATTACACATTTATTTGATGAATAAACCTATGTAATTACAGTTTTAAAAAGCCCTAGCGTCTTTTTTAATTTTATCAATTCCACCACTTTCATTAAACCTTTTGGTATTTTTGACACTTGTAAATCCAGCCAACATACCGTGGTGTCTTACATATGTTCAACCACCAAGTTGGGATTCCATGCATAGCTGTGATAGACCTACCTGTCACGCAGATCATACAAATTTCCCTTGACTAAGAAATCTCTGCGAGTGTAGTACATACTAGAGTATGGCCATTGTAAGTTAATTTTCAGGGGCCACGCAGATGGATGGAGAAATCGCAAAACTGCTCTGTATCGAGTCTAAGCACAATTGCTGCTGCTAAGCACTGTACCTATTCAACACTTTGGATCAGGAGGAGGATCACTGTGTAATGGATCTGCTGTTGCAACTGGCAAAATTGAGTTTGAACAAAAAAAGCAAAAGATCCTGTTAGAGTGTCATAGAGAGATATTGTTTGTTACATGTGCAAGAAATGCGACTTGATGATACATACTGTAGAATCTAGCACCATAGAAATAAAGGGAGAGGATGTTGTTTGATGACCAATATCCTCTTTCTACAACACAACCACATAAATCTATTAAGAGGCTTCTTTAGTTACATAAGTAGGAAGCTACTTATTTTTAAGAGAGTCTATCTGTTGTGGTACTAGCTGTTCCATAACAGTCCACATTAGCCTCGCTGCTGGTAAAGTACAAGTCTCACCATGTGATGACTGACAGGCGCCAAACCAGAGTGCGAGTTGGTGCGTCAGTGACTGTGCTAGTGACTGAGCGACTGTGCTAGTGACGGACTGACTGAGCACTCCGGTCCACAGCAGCGACCTAAGTACTTGTGGTCGAGGGGGAGTTGGCGGCATGTTTCTTGTGAGTGTGTCTTTGGCGTCTTGAGATAGGCGCAGTTGATGCAGTGCCTACTATCGATCTTCTTGCTACATCTTTGCTGACTGATGTGCTGTCCATTGGGTCGGCGAGCAGGGACAGCGGGTGTAAGGGTGCATCGTCAATCCACTCCTCCTGTGCCCCAGTGGCACCAGTGGGCAGCTGCGTAGACCACATGGTCCCGTGAGACCGTGAACCTGGGTGAAGAAAAGCAGCAGAATCACAGGGGAAATGACACACACGAATTTGGTTCTGAGGGCGGCGCTACAAAGTGCTAGGACTTGCAATCAAGTACGTAAAACAGAAAGTGTGTTCCTTGATCACACCTCTTTATCGGCGCCCACGGTTGCCCTAAACCCTTACAAGAACAAGATGGTGCATCACAAAACGATTCTTGCGGACCATTGGCGGCGGCGGATGCTGTGGTGGGTGTAGCAAGTGTAGCAGCATCCAATGGGAGCGGCCATGCGAAAGTTACGCTAGTGATGGTCCGTCTTGTGGGTGAGAGCGTTAGGAGGCGAGAGAGAGTTGCAGTGACTGTTTCTGGGTGTGCATGGTGTGAAATTGCGTACGAAGAGTTCTGAATCTCTGTTGGACTGGGGGTGAAACAGAGCACTTGTTACTTGACGGATACCATTTCGTTCACAGAACTGTTTAAAATCACATGAAGTGAACGGTGGTCCATTGTCCAACACAAGTTCTTCTGGCATATCTTCTATGCAAAATATGGAGGGCAATGCGTAAATGGTGGTACGGGATGTGGTAGAGTTCATAGGCACTGCGAATGGGTACCTACTAAAAGAGTCTTCCACTATGAGCCAACGAGTGTTCCAAAATGGCACGCAAAGTCAATGTGCACTCATTGTCATGGCGATTGAGTCTTAGGCCAAGCTGAAAATATCTGTGGTGGAGCGGCTTGGTTTTCCACGCAGGCGCGACACTGTGGCGCCATCTATTCAATGTGGGCGTCCACGCCCTGCCAAGTACAGTGCCGTCGCGCTAATTGTTTAGTGCAGACATCTCCCCAATGTCCCTGGTGGAGCAATCGCAAAACATCCTTTTGCAACACTTTGGGAATAAGCATATGCGATTGTCCACTGTCATTTTCAACTGTAAGGTTATGCCGACGTGCAAAATATTGGCGTGCAACTGATTCCTAGATACTGGCCGGCCGGCGTGCCCGAGCGGTTCCAGGCGCTACAGTCTGGAACCGCGCGACCGCTTTGGTCGCAGGTTCGAATCCTGCCTCGGGCATGGATGTTTGTGATGTCTCTAGGTGAGTTAGGTTTAAGTAGCTCTAAGTTCTAGGGGACTGATGACCTCAGAAGTTAAGTCCCATCGTGCTCAGAGCCATTTTGAACCTGGATACTGTTCAGAGAACGAGGCCAAGATGTGCGAATGTAATGCAACAAAATCTTGAGATCATGGTCTGCTTCCGTGGCCTGTGCAATTTTTCTGTAGTGCAAGGGAAAAGATTCCAGCAATTCAGAGTTCTGCGCATCTATTTGGCAACAAGATGCGGCAGATTCAACAAAATCAGATTCTAGGTCAATCGGAAGACGAAACAGGGCATCTGCATTGCCATGCTTTACGGTAGGTCCGCACACAATTTCATTATAATACTGCGAAAGCAACAAAGCCCATCGTTGCAATTTTTGAGCAGTGCGTGTAGCAACCGTCTGTGACGGATGAAAGAAGGACTGCAAAGGCTTGTGATCTGTCAGTAAATAGGACTTGCGACCATATAAATAGTGATGGACTTTTGTCACACCATACATAATAGCGAAAGCTTCTTTTTCAATTTGTGAATGATTGCACTGAGTTGGAGTTAGCAACTTTTTGGCAAAGCAATAGGTTAGTGTTGTGCACCAATTTTGTGTGAAAGCACAGCTCCGATTCCATAGGAAGAAGCGTCAACTTGCAAAACCACTGGCTCGGCAGGGTCAAAATGTACTAAACATCTGTCACTGAGGAAGGCATCTTTGAGTCTTGACACTCTTTAGTCCACATAAAAGGCACAATGGAGCTGTGATCTGAGCAGCATTACGTGTGAACCGAATGTCATCTTTCCTGGTACTGACTGCAGTTTAGACACATTGCGAGGAACAGGCTGGTCACGAATTGAAAGCAAATGAGATCGGAGGGGGTGTACACCCTGACTGTTTGTCACGACCTAAGTACTGTAGTTCAGTTTGACAAAGGTTACACTTTTCGAGACGACACTTCGAGTCCTGCGTCTAACAACACTCGGAAAGATTACGCAAATTGGCAACGTGTGCCTCTGGCGAACGACCTGAGACGATACTATCGTCAAGGTATTTTGAACAAAATGGCACTTTTGCAATCAGCTATTCCAGGTAACGTTTTAGAATGGCCGCAGCACTGCCTAAGGGCAAACGAAAATAATTGTACAGTCCTAAACGTGTATTTATAACAAACATTTCCTGTGGTTCTTTATTCAACGGAATTTGCAAGTAGGCACCACGCAGGTCTATCTTAGAAAAGTAACGTCATGCACCAAGCCTTTCCATGAGTTCCTCAGAGCGAGGTAACGGATAAGTGTCAACTACTGTCTGTGGGTTGACTGTAGACTTGAAGTCAACATAAATGTGAATGCGACCAGAAGGTTTAGGCAACAAAACGAGAGGATTCGCCCTTGACTAGCTTGAATGGGAGCGATTACACCTTTATCTTGCAATTCTTTCAATTCATAGGCTACTTTGGCTCTTGGAACGGGGCGAGCCCGGAAAATTAGACTGTGCAATGTCTTTCAATGTAACATGCGCTATAAAGTTAGTAGCTTTTCCCATTTCTTCTGAAGATAGTTCAGGAAATTCTTTAAGCAAACTAGCTACAATGTCTTTGGGACAAAAGCTGATACTGAAAGTGCATTGTCTTGGATGCTAAGTCCAATCAAATCAAAGGCATCTAAACCGAATATGTTCTCACTGTCTCTCGATTTCAAGAGAGTAAAATTCACTGTCCTAGTGTGAGATTTGTAAGTGGCAGGCAAACTACACTGTCCAAGTACTAGAAAAAAAATCTTCAAATGTGTGTGAAATCTTATGGGACTTAACTGCTAAGGTCATCAGTCCCTAAGCTTACACACTACTTAACCCAAATTATCCTAAGGACAAACACACACACCCATGCCCGAGGGAGGACTCGAACCTCCCCCGGGACCAGCCGCACTGTCAAGCACTAGAGTTTCCTGTCCATTGTAAGCAGTGAGGTGCTTGCTAGACTTAGAAAGGCATGGTGAGCTTAACTGTTCGTATGTGACACGATTAAATAAAGTTACTAAGGCATTTGCGTCCAAATGAAAGATCACACGACGGCCACGAGCCAAATAGTTTGTTAGAACATCGTGGCACAGCACGAGGGCGAGACAGTGTCACAACCTTAGTCTTACTTTTGTCAGAACCTATTGTATGTTTTGAAACCACAGCATTCACTGCATATGCACGAGCCTCTTTTCGCTGGGAGCGGGCATAATTCGTGATTTTATGCTGTTGCAAACAAACTGCTTGGACATGGTCTTTTTTCCATATGTGTAACACATTGCGTTACATGACGGGCAGTCCTGTCTATTATGGCAAGAAAAAACATCTAGGGCAAAACTTTGCTAAATTCACAGGCCTGTTTAGATGTCTACATGGCTGCCCATGCGGATGTGTATTCGCTCGTTATTGCAGCTGTTTGGGGTGGTCGCGAACAAGGAGCGACTCAACCCGGCAAACCGGGGCATGGTCAAACTTACCGGCACCAGAATCATATTGCTCTAAGATTAGCAATACTTGGGGAAGTGATGGATCACAGTACTTTAAGATATGTTCCCGTATTCTACTATCTGGTACACTGAATGTTATTGCGTCCATAATCATTGTATCACTGTAAAAGTTGCCACAACTACACGTAAATTTACACTTCCTAGTCACGCTCATTAATTTTGTGTACCACTGGCGGTACGTCTGTTCGGGCTCTTTCCGCAAGTGAAAAAATATTGGAGCTATTTGGATTTGTTGGTCATAATATTGAGTTAAGGCAGCGATTACTTGGTCTTGCTGAGTTCGTCGGAAGACGCGGTTGGAAATAGTTTTTGTATTAAGCTCAACACTGGGGACCCCACAATCGAAAGGAAGTATTGTTACCTCGAAATGATGAACTTGACTATGTGCTTGGAACATGCGGCACTTGTTGGGCTGGTTGATTGGTCGGTTGTGGTTATGCGGCCGACGCAGCATGTGCAGCCAGAAGTTGTTTACCATCGTTAGTAGGGTAGTAGTTTGTTGGTTGTGAAACTGAAAAACTTGCGTTAGATCCATTGAATTGGCCATCTGCAGCTGAGCGGGGGTAGGGGGTGGAGGGGGCGGGGAATTCGTGGTTTACACAAATACTTTATAGCAAAAAAGTAGGCAAAGCATCTGAGAAGGGAAATTTGATTATTTCTGTGGCTCCCCTCCTGGAATATATGCAAGAACCCAACAATAAATTAGTAAACACCTGAACTTGAGCACCCCTGTAAGCTTAAACACAAGGGAAGCAAGCAAAATCTTTGGTCAAATTGATTAACTTCGATAGTTACTGACTTATCCTTGTCACTACTGTAGAGTCTTGCACCGTAGGAATCAAGCGAGAGGATGTTGTTTGATGGCTGGTATCCTCTTTCTACAACACAACTGCACACGGGTATTAACAGGTTTCTTTATTTACATAAACATGAAGCTACTCACCTTTAAGAGAGTCCATGTGCTGTGGTGCAAGCTCTTTCATAATAGTCCACGTTAGCCTCACCATTGCCGGCGGTGTGGCCGTGCGGTTCTAGGCGCTTCATTTTGGAACCGCGTGACCGCTACGGTCGCCGTTGGTGAAGTACAAGTCCAGCTATGTGATGAATGCCAAATGCCAAAGTAGAGTGCTAGTTGATGCGTCAGTGACTGTGTTAGTGACTGAGCAACTATGCTAGTGACTGAGACTGAGTCCTCCAGTTGCGGTCGAGAGGGTGTTGGCGGCGCGTTTCTTGCAAGTCTGTCTTTGGCCTCTCTCCTGATAGGCGTTCTTGATGCAGCGCCTTCTATCCATCTTCTAGCTACATCTGTGTCGACTGGTGTGCTGGTGACAGCTTACGCCACCACACTACACGTTTAGATACTATAACATGTGTGTATGGGAGCTGAAATTTCGAAAAGGAGTACCATGTTATGCAGAAACCTCCTGCAAACTAGAATGCAAAGAATACTTTATTCCAAGCGTACAATAGACTACTGTTTGTCCCTTTTAGCCAACCAACTGTATGTAACTGAATAATCACTATGAATCGATCGTCCTTCAGTTATTCAACTTCAAGTGTGTGCAGGATATCTCTGAATGAGGTAATACCATAGTTCTAATAGTGAATTTGAATAGTGTTAGTAAGTGTGTTGTGCAAAGTATGGTCATGCTTTAGTTATCGTTGTTAAAAGGGGGTAGTGACTACAGAACTCGGCTTATTCAAGGACACAGCTGTACCCATACATTCGGAAAAAATATTCTAGAGCTCTTACCTTCCTCAACATGTTATGACAGTTAACCTTGAGAACTATGGATTCATTGGGGAAAGAGAATGTTAGCACTTATGACTTATTTTAGGGAGTTAAATCAAGAAATGTGTGTAATGTGCTCTCGGATATTGATATGAAACTGATTAAGAGTCATTGCTATGTGGACACTCTTGATTACTACTCGTTCCTTACACAACTTGTGGCACTACTATGTGATATGTATTGCACAGATTGTATTTGGTACCTGACGTGTTTAAAAGGGATGAACTCATTTCAAAGTATGAGCCCTGCTTTAAGCACTATGACTTGAATGCACGATGCCAGATTGGTGGGCAACCACCAGTAAAAATGTATTGTATTTGGCGTACAGCTAAAAAGATCAATAATAGTAATATAATGTGTATTCTGTAGACAAGTAAGATGATACTACTTTTTAATGACATATTTCTTTACTTCATGGTTTCTCTGATGCTGAGCATAGACAGTACATGTTTAAAGATGCATTTGTAGTGTACACAAAAGATTTTGGCTCAGTTGAGATATTCTCAGCAAACATTGCATCACTGAGGTCTTTCAAGAATGTGAAATGAGCTAAAATAGAGAAGAGTGGAAGGTGGTTAACGCATTCTACCATAGATTTCACTGGAATGAGCCTGGCATACACTATTTAGGCTATGGTGACGGCGCTTCGATTATTCGACCACACGCTTACCATCATCTACGTGAAGAGGAAGGAGAAGATCGCGTGGATGTGTCGAATCTTCAATGTTGCGGCTATTCAAGACCTGGAATTCGACTGGTGTCCTACTCCCCATCGACTCCCAGAGGAAAATGTATGAAAATACAATCTGTGTACTTTTTCTTCACACCTCGATAGTCTAGATTGTATGTCTACAGTTATCTTCAAGCACAGGCGATATCATTTTAGACATGCTTGCTATATGTATTGGAAGAGGACACTATCATGTGCCTCATGCTTCCACAACTCAATAACCGCTGCATTATAGGCATAATTCCATGCAACCATTCTATATATTGTGTTATCTATCGTCTTAAACTTCACTTCCCTGATAACACATCTTCAGAAAAAGTGTCCTGCATAGCCTTTATATAAATACATAATGCAATAAGGGATAGATTACCCATACGTAACAATTACAAAGACGTATGGTAATAAATTTTTCCTTTTATTCAGTTCACATGGATACAATACAATCCTGAGAGTACAACTCAGTCTTTGACAAACAAATCAATTCTAGAGATTAGGATTCAGTTCTTGAGGTACAGTTTAGTTCTTGAGGTACAGTTCACTTCTTTAGGTATAATATACGCTACTGGCCATTAAAATTGCTACACCACGAAGATGACGTGCTACAGACGCGAAATTTAACCGACAGGAAGAAGATGCTGTGATATGCAAATGATCAGCTTTTCAGAGCACTCACACAAGGTTGGCGACGGTGGCGACACCTACAACGTGCTGACACGAGGGAAAGTTTCCAACCGATTTCTCATATACAAACAGCAGTTGACCGGCGTTGCCTGGCGAACTGTTGTTGTGATGCCTCGTGTAAGATGGAGAAATGCGTACCATCACGTTTCCGACTTTGATAAAGGTCAGATTGTAGCCTATCGCGATTGCGGTTTATCGTATCGCGACATTGTTGCTCGCGTTGGTCGAGATCCAATGACTGTTAGCAGAATATGGAGTCGGTTGGTTCAGGAGGGTAATACGGAACACCGTGCTGGATCCCAACGGCCTCGTATCACTAGCAGTCGAGATGACAGGTATCTTATTCGCATGTCTGTAACGGCTGCACGCAGCCACGTCTCGATCCCTGAGTCAACAGATGGGGACTTTTGCAAGAGATCAACCATCTGCATGAACAGTTCGACGACGTTTGCAGCAGCATGGATTATCACCTCGGAGACCATGGCTGTGGTTACTCTTGACGCTGCATCACAGACAGGAGCGCCTGTGATGGTGTACTCAACGACGAACGTGGGTGCACGAATGGCAAAACGTCATTTTTTCGGATGAATCCAGGTTCTGTTTACAGCATCATGATGGTCGCATCCGTGTTTGTCGACATCGCGGTGAACGCACTTTGGAAGCGTGTATTCGTCATCGCCTTACTGGCGTATCACCTGGTGTGATGGTATGGAGTGCCATTGGTTACACGTCTCGGTCACCTCTTGTTGGTGCTGAAAGCACTTTGAACAGTGGATGTTACATTTCAGATGTGTTACGACCCGTGGCTCTACCCTTCATTCGATCCCTGCGAAACCCTACATTTCATCAGGATAATGCACGATGTTGCAGGTCCTGTACGGGCCTTTGTGGGTACCGGAAATGGTCGACTGCTGCCCTGGTCAGCACATTCTCCTGGTCTCTTACCAATTGAAAACGTCTGGTCAATGGTGGCCGAGCAACTGGCCCGTCACAATACGCCAGTCACTACTATTGATGAACTGTGATATCGCGTTGAAGCTGCTTGGGCAGGTGTACGTGTACACGCCATCCAAGCTCTGTTTGACTCAATGCCCAGGCGTGTCAAGGTCGTTATTATGGCCAGAGGTGGTTGTTCTGGATACTGATTTGTCAGGATATATGCACCCAAACTGCGTGAAAATGTAATCACATGTCAGTTCTAGTATAATATATTTGTCCAATGAATACCCGTTTATCATCTGCATTTCTTCTTGGTGTAGCAGTTTTAATGGCCAGTACTGTACTTCTTGAGCTACAGTCTGGAACCGTGCAACCACTACAGTCGCATGTTTGAATCCTGCCTGAGGTATTGACGTGTGTGATGTCCTTAGGTTGGTTAGGTTTAAGTCGTTCTAAGTTCTAGGGGACTAATGACGTCAGATGTTAAGTCCCATAGTGCGCAGAGACATTTGAATTCTTGAGATACAGTTTGCCTCTGATATTTCAATGCAGAGATGCTATTAACATACATGCCACAACAGTAACACTGGTTGAGAATATTTTTATAATTTTTTTCCAGTGGCAGCGGATAAGAATGTTTTTGCACTTTTTTTAAAATCTACGCTAAGGACAAATGCAGAGATACTTTTTTTTTACTACTAAAACTTAATTCCACGGTCACAGTAGCATAGCTTTTACAGTAATTCTGATGGTCTGTGTACACTTAGAAACTAATTTCCACAGCCCCAATATCAACGGTTTTTTATAATAATTCCGATGGACTGTGTAAATTTAAACTAATCTGACTCAGATGTCTAGCAGCAGATGAGGAGCTTAAGATATATATACAGGGTGGAGAGAAATTGTGTCACAAAATTTTAACCCTGGATAGCTGACGCCATTAGGAACCAAAAATAGGAATGTTGCGTAGGTCGACAACGCGTCATTGTTAAACGACAGAAACTTGGCGCCACGCGCGGCGACTGCCCTTGGGATTTCCCTTCTACCGTTCGTCGGTTGACGTGCAGAGCTATGGTTGTCAGTTCACACATAGAAACGTGCCTCGCACTGTCACTGCCCCAACGTGATACGACACATGTCGAACAGGTCTTGCTGTTTGTCTCCACCTCACGTCACAGGCATTCATTCACACGTAAGCTTCGCTTTGGAGCACATACACGTCAACCGCGATTTAGTCATACAGTAAGCGTGGTGGCACAGTATTCGTTAGAAGAAAAACGAGATATGGTTTTTGTTTATGGACTAGCTGACGATAATGCATATGAAGCTCGACGGTTGTATGAGGTACGGTACCCAGCAAGACGCCACCCACACCCGCAAACGTTTACAGCAATTCGCTGGCGACATGGCGGAACAGGCTCGTTAGCGGCATATCATGGTGATACTGGAAGATCTCGAACACGATAGGATGCTGCCATTTGAAGAGACTGTTCTCGAGATTTTCAAGGAAGCACCTACGACAAGTACTCGAGCAGTTGGGCACATGGTGGTCATTATCAGTTAGTCTGGGAGGTTTCGAGGGATGATGGCCAGCATCCATTTAGTTTCCACCCTATCCAAGGCCTAAATTCTGTGGCGGACTATGAACAGAGGCAAGGGTTTTGCCGATGGTTTCTGCCACGTGTTGCACGATATCCCAGCTTCCCCGCCATTGTGTTGTTTACCGACGAGTGCACCTTCCATCGGGATGGCCTTTACAACACTCGAAACGTTCATTACTGGGCAAGGAGAAATCCTCATGTCACGTACGTCTATGGACACCAGGAACGATTTTCGCTCAACATTTGGGCAGGCATTGTGGGTGACCATCTGATTGAGCCGGTCCATCTACCTCCTCGATTTACCGGGGCAAATTACCTTCACCTTTTGCCAGAAACTCTACCCAGCCTGCTGGAAGATGTTTCCCTGGACATACAGATATGCATGTGGTTGCAGCATCATGGGGCGCCCTCACATAACAGTTGTGCTGTATGTGGATATTTAGACGAACTCTTTGAGAGCCAGGCAATTGGCAGAGATGATCGTAGGACATGACACCTGCAATCACCAGGTGAAACTACAATTGATGTGTTGGGACCCTGGCAGATTCGCTCCCAGGCCCCCACAGTGGAAGGATGGCGTGCTCGCACTGAGCATGCGGCCGCCTTGGACACATCGCAATCTCCGGCAGGCAAAGGATTCGCTGTCATGCGTTATTTAGAGCATCCAGCAACAGGGAAACCCCTCGGCCAATCGGAGCACGTGGCGCCTAGTTTCGGTAGTTTAAAAATTGTGCGTTGTCAACCTATACAACATTATTAATTTTGGTTTCTGCCGGCATCAGCTATCCAGGGTTAAAATTTCGTGGCACAATTTTTCTCCACACTGTATAAAGTTAAAAAATACCGAATATATATATATATATATATATATATATATATATATATATATATATATATATATATATATATGTTTTTATCTTTTTTTCAGACCATGCGTGTATATTTACACATGTACGTAGTACATATAAATAAATATTTACATCACACACACACACACACACACAAACACACAAAACTACTTACACTACGCTAAAAGGGTGATACTGCTACTCTGCAGACTCTTTCTCTTGCTCTGTCTCTCTCGCTCTTTCTCATTCTCCCTCTCTCACTCGATCAGAGTCCCCCACCCCTTCTCTCGCTACTAGTGTGAGTACGGGAGAGTTTCAATCCCATCATCACAAATGGCCGTTTTATCATCGTGAGGCAACAGGTCGATTTTTGGCTACAGCACAATGTGTACCTAGTAACCTATCAATCGAATACTCATTTGCTGTACCATTTGTGGCATCTTTGGTGCACCAGGCACCAGAAATAGTCTGTGGTAGAGAGAGCTCTTGATGCCATATGATGCATACCCTTAGTCTACCTCTGTGTGGCACTTTACAATGTGTGATGCACATACATTTTTGATTGCAGACCTACAAGCTCCACAATTGGCTGTCCATATGCCTTAACTTTGTTGTTCTGTGGAAAAATACCGTAAGGAATAAGGCCGTCCATAAGAACGTGTCGAATTCATTACTGTGGTACCTCATTACTTCACATGGACTGCAGATCTTCACTCAACAGATGAAGCTATCTCCAACCATATAAAGCCATATTCTGCGAAATGAGTTTTTGCAAACTCAAAATGAAAGCAGTACTGTGGAGTCTGGACAGGTCTAGAATGCATGTCCCCACATAAATAGGTTTGGTAAACTCTACTGAAGTTTTCGCCATTTCCACAACAGCAAAGGTCTTATTGAATATGGTGACCTGTTTAAAATTTGGTCTGGCAATGCATATTCTTACGCCATAACAACCATCCCATTCGTTTACAATCAAAATTTCACATCGTTCCCTGGAATTCTTCATAGTTTTGTCGAAAACGGCATTATTTATTAATTTATAAAAATTTCTCTCGAAGTCATACTTCACAGATGCTCTCTGTCTTGTATTCAAATCAATATACTCCTTCAACCAGTGGGACTGCTAGAAGGAGACAGCGCAAGTGATTCTAACCAGCTCCATCCTGAAGCTGAGACGCTGCTGGAGATTACGATAATGTATAATGTGTCTCTGCTTATTCCCCAGTATTGCCATCAGTTTTGGGGTGGAGCCTCCTTGCGGAACTAGTTGCTCTGGAAACAGTGGGAAATTGGAGTGCTCAGCATGTAAGGTGGTGTGGTCTCCTGACCTTCATTTCTTACATATTCCGACCTCACCATCGTATTATGCTTATCACGATGTTTCATTCAAGCCCAAACTCGATAGGGAAGAGTCAATTTTACATATTTCCATTTAATCAACATGCAAATCTAACAAATAAATTGCAAGTGCGCACCGAGATTAAAAAGTCGAGGCTGGCGTACACAAACATTCAAGACACGAAGGCCACAGGAGTTTTTGTTCGGTGGAGGCAACCAGCAAGCTGCAAAGTCCGTAGGAGGGTGAGTTAGCATGCAGCTGCTCTGGCCAACCGACCGCCCAGGGACCAAAACAGATTTTTGCCAGAGAAAACGGATAATGGCCTGTGTGTTCACCTTAAAAGCAAAAGTCGCTGTATTGTTTGGGAGAGTCCCAGCATACACATTATTGACGGACCTAGCGCACAGTTTCAGAGCTCTCACAGGTGGAAAGAAAACGCCTAAAGCAGATGCTATATATTTCGGGATTAGTCGGTTTAAACGGATTGTCATTCTCCCATTTGTAAGAGTAACGCAGATTGGCGGACTATTTCTTACGTAATGAGCTGGAGGCGTGAGGGAAAGAGAATGGGTGATATACCCCTTTGCTTTTGGCATGGAGAGGGGTCGCTCCAGAGTTGCTCTTGAAGTGGGAACACATAGCAGGAACGAGTGTGCTCGTGCGTGTATGCAGAGAGGAAGGAACAAAGTCTCTACTCAGTACTGCACTGAGAGAGCACCTCTATCGCTAGCGAATCAGACTGATACTCTATATTGAGTCGCTCGTGATTAAGCGTTTGTTCACTGTGTTGGCAGCGACACTTAATGTGCGGAGTGAACACAGAATATTAGTTAGCGCCTGCCAGCGAAGATTGAGTGGCATCGCAGTGGACTGGTTATCTGACCGGTGTACCACGCCGATAGTTACACTAGGGGCAGAGAGGAGTCCTTGACTTCATCAAGGAGTAGTGAGAGTTCGATTGGCGAAGGTCAATCCAGATAGAAAGAGATAGTTTTGTTATTTTTCAGTGGCAAACAACGCAGGCAACAGTTGGCACAGCTCACAGCATTGTGCGCTACAGTGTAGGCGAGCCCCATCTTTCCTCCACTAGAAATAACATACTTCATTCACATCATTCCACTACATTTCTCATGCAACAGCCTTGACCACACTTAGAAAAATTCAATTGGATAATTATTCACGTTGAGTAGGCGCAGCTCTCAACCATTCTGCCGAGTAAATAATATTCTTATAGAAAAGGCATAAAAGAGCTTTCCCACACTTTCATTAAAAGGATTCCTATACATAAGAGGTAACCTCCTATTCCGGAAAGAGCCCAGAAATTTGTGTATCAGTTTATAAATAATAGTTTCACTTGATTTTCTCAGCTTTTGCGATAAATAATATTTTCTGTTCGTTTAATGTTTTTCATACACTAACTACCAATACTGCAGTACCCAAGTATCCCACTAGTTACATAAGAAAATAAAATATTTTTGTGTCTTTCTTGCAGTGGACGACTCCAGAATATATTTATTGCTGAAAGTTTTTCAGGCCTTTCTTTTTGGTATGTTAGGAGCATCTGTCTGACTTCTGTAGTAGTGTGGGGTGGAAATTCCTTCTTGCAGGAGCCAGAGGGTACTTGTTAGATTAATCTGTTGCACAACCCATCAACATAACACCCACATACTGACAGAAAATGGCGACCCTGCCAGGGTAGGTAATATAGGTAGGTTACCAATATAGGACAGTGTCAGAATAGGTGACAGATGATAGTTAGGTACAACAGTTTGAAATCTTAGTAAAAAATTTTTTGCGTGTGTTACAGAAAGTTTGTTGATATTTATGCAATGTTAAGTTAAGTGAGAAGCAAATAATTTAATTTGTTTTGGAAAAAAGAAATTTAGTTAATTTGAGAAAAAATTTCTATGTTAGGGTGCATTATCACTTTGAAAAAATTTCTTTCATATCTTAATGTGTTATTTGCAAAGATTCAGTATTAGAATAGATACAAGTAGCATGGAAAGCAGAATTGTAGTGAAAAGGTCTTGTGTTATTGTGTTGGAATTTTTTTGGATTTCTACGATTTTTGAGTAGCTGTTAGGGTATAGGATTTTCAGGTGATAGGCACAGACGCAGAGTGATGGAGAGACGCAGAGTGACGCAGTATCAAATAAGTTAGAATTAAGAAGTAACAGTTTTACTCCCTTTACAAGCAAACAGGTGGAGATGGAGACTGTAGCAGAGCAGACAGAACAGTAGCCGAGAATTCACGACGTTATTGTTGTTGGTTTAACCAACTGGTAAGTGGTCGTACTGTTTTGTAGATAGGGTTGTGGTGTGTTGAAAGATCTTCCATGTTAAAGAGAGCACAAGCCAAAAGGTTACATTATAGACAGCAAGTAGACAAGATGGGGGAGAATCAACCAGATAAACAGCAAGTAAATGAGCTCGATGAGAATAGGACAGACGCTGAACCAGAGAATAGGACAGTCGGTGAGCTGCAGAATCAGTAGGCTCAGATAGATCTGAATAGAACTGAGACAGATCAGACAGATGGGAATCAAAAGGACTAGAACACCGAATTTTCAGAATACGAAATTCCGTGTAGGGCACATTCTGAGCCAGAAGTAGACAGCCCACGCAGGAAATGGCAAAAATTAGCAGCGAAATGAGCTCAGGAAACAGAGTAACAGACAGGATGAGTTTCTAATTACTCAATGGTTTACAGCACGCTCCACCTGGCTAAAGTTTCGGGTTTATAGAGAAATAATTTCCAGTCTATATTTCCAGAATTATGTTACGATCGGTAGGATACTGGTATGTGTTTGATATCGAGAAGTACTGCGAAAATGGTATGATATTCCGGCAAACCATGCGAAATTACATATGTTCTTGTAATCCCAGATTCTGGTAATGGTTGATGAAAATCGAGCAAGCAAGCAGGCTGGGGTCAGAAGCAGTGCCGCTTTTGTGCCGAAGGGAGCCGACCCCGAATTTGTAGAACAATTCTGAGAATGACTTCGGACTGCTAAGAGTGCTCTGGTCATGTGTCAGTAGTGGATGACCACCCAACCTCGTGGTAAATATCTAGTGCAGCGAGGAGTATACCTACAGTGCATGTGCTTATGCTGTCTGTCTTTGCAGTATATGTACAACTGTCTGGCGTCTGATAGCTACACCAATTATGTAGAAACAGCTGCACAATATAGCAATGCAAATGTTCAACTGGTTCTTCTTTAGTGTACAAACAGGATGGGCAATATGGCTGTAACAATATGTCCCCTCATCGGCAACCCCAAGCGGTATTCATTAATGCCGTATGCCTGTCATTCATAACACTTGTTTGGGAGAATCTTGGCAGGATGCAGCACTTTCCAGAACTGCTGATTCGAAGACTTTGTCAGGTAATTTCCTAAGACTCAAGAGAATCGAGACATATAGCTGGTGTGTGTGTAGGTATACCATAACTTTTTCGGATGCTGTACACATGTAAAAGATAACTGCACTGTTTGTGTAAAATGTGTATGTATTGTGGTGTAATGTTGTGGCATGACCAAACAAAATGAGTGTGTGTCCTATCATGAAGGATGTATAGATTCAGCACAGAGAGAGACTTTTATGTGGAAATTATGTGTGCTATAGATACTGAGATTCATTCCAGGACCACAGCCATAAAGAAGAGACATTACCTGTTCATCGATTGGTATCAGACTGCAGCAGCAATTGTAATATTTAATTGTAGTTACACTGGTAAATATTTTCCTGGTTCCCAACATTCTTGTGAGTCTTACATGTATTTGATGATCTGTAGACAACTTTTGCGGGGTTTAACTGCTGGCGCAATATGGCTATGCATACAAAATAACTTTTGACACTGAAAGTCTCATCTGCAGAAAAAAGAAGGCCTTGCAATGCTTCCACACGGGCATGAGCTGCAGCTTAACAAGTAAATTCAGTGATGGATTGATGTCCCTTTAGGATTGCTAGAAAGAATGCACCCTGTGCTTTTCTGGGAAGCATTGCAACATCTCTCTTAGCACTGGACCCGCATTGCAGCTATGTGTCATTGAGCTAGCAACGCTGCCTAGGAGAACATGTATTTTGACAGGAATTCCTCAGGTGTCAAGTATGAAAGAGATGCCACCTTTTCATCCTTGTGGGACCCAAACTGACACCTATGCATTACTTGGCAGCTGACAGTCGTGTTGTCAGTTCGTGGGGACTGCCAGTGCATGCCGACTCCTGGGGGCGTGTGCGGAGTCGGCGTCAGACATAAAATGACAGGATGTGTTTTTTTATTAGTGATCTTTTGTTTAAACTATATTAAATCGATTTCACCAACCAATAGGATGCTGTGAATTAAGGAAAAAAACTACCCCATACATGTGAAGAACATCAATTTAATTAATTTGCATAAATTCTTTACATCAACATGGGGTTGGCAGTACAACAGTTAAGGGGAGGGTGTGCACGAGTGGGTGCCATGGAGCAGAACAGCAGGTTAAGTGCAGAACAATAGGTTAATATGCATAATTTTTATTTAAAGTACAGTACAGTAGTTTTATGGGACGGCTGACAAAGGAGAATACCTCATAAATGGCGTTCTAAAGTGAGTGAAATTCGAAAAGTGTTCTACAAAATGGTGGGAGTACATAACTACTTACTTAATTTGATATCAAAGGCAGGAGAATAGATTAAGGAAATGTGGCTCACATGGAACACCACTTAATAGAGCAATAGATAGGGGCCAAACGTTAGGTTAAGACTTCCAGAGTACAGTGCCAAACATCAGATTATGCAATATCTTTGTCTCATGTAATTGCTTCCTACAAAACCTACATGTTTCCAAACAGCAGACAATGATGAGTAAGAGAAATCCAACCCCTGCAAATTGATTTCTTTTATATAAATAAAGAACACAACCTTGACTTTTCTGTTATGAGAGCCTTCCTCTCCACCAATTTCCATATATTCCATACACCGCCTTGAATCCCCTAAATTGTTTAAATAAACAATATTCCACACAATGTCTAAATTGTTTAAACAATATCCCACACACTACAATCGAGTGGCCTGCAAATGATCTGTCAACTGAGTCTTTTTCCCACCAATTTCTGGGAGGTAGTGTGGGAGAGGAGGGGGTTTACCATAGGGAGAGGTTAATTAATTGATCAATTTAATTAAGTAGTCAATCAAATTGATAAGAGTGAGAAGGGCTATTTCAATAACTCAGACCTGAAAGTGGGCCTGCAGCAGGAAGGGGGCAGGGGGAGGTGTAGGGGGCAAGGGAACTATAGGTTAACTGCCTGTCAATTATAAGGAAGGATCCTTTTAGCATTAACAATAGGATAAATACCTGTCAATCAAAGGAGAACAATAGATTAACTACCTGTCAATCAAAGGAGAACAATAGGTTTGTCCCTGAGTGCAAACCTGCCCCCGATGAAGGCAACCTGCACTAACAAAATGTGCTGGCGTCCTTGTTGCCCCACTACTGTGGCAAAGCACTGCGAATGCCACCGTACAGATGAAACATCCCCTTAGAAAAATTATACAAGTCTATGCTTAAACTAACACACAATATTTTTAGCGCAACGCAATCTGGCTTTCACAAATCCCTAGGAAAGAATGGTCCTGACTAACATTAACCTATACGTTTCACAAATAACTTACCTCACAAAAATCTTCGTTACTCAAGCTATTGCAATACAGCGAGCGCCACTACTGCCAACTAAATAAAAGATTCAAATTACTGAAGGCACTAACTACTGATAGGCATAGTTAGCAAATTAAAGATTTTGATAGAGAACAAACAATGTATTTACTTTAATAGTCATAATGAATATAGCAGTTCATGACATCCAGTCTTACAAATTCCAAAACTCCACCATCTCTCTCCCCACGTCCACCACTGCTGGCGGCTCACCTCCAACTGCGCAATGCTACGCGCTGTTAGCATCCAGCTGCCACTGCCCAACACTACAATGGCATACAACAATGCAAAGCAGCCACAGACTGCACACGACACAGCCAGTGATTTTCATACAGAGCGCTAAGTGGCGGCGGCGTTACCAATAAAAAAACCTAAACAGCCTGCTCACATAGCCCCCATGCTCCCCACAAAAAATTTACATATTGTTTTGGGCAGTGGCCAATACAGATTTGAAATTTTTTTTCATAATTACAATAACAAAGAAATGAAATGCACACACTTATCGATACTTATCGATACAATGTTGGTCAAAACCTAAAGTTTTCTCACAGTCCATCAAGACAGTCCTGATCGTTCATCACCAGTATCTTTACAAGTAATGAGGGTGTCGTATTTGCAATGCTTTCTTCACAGGAATGTCAATAGCGAGGATAATGCCCTCTTTTTTTCCACCAAATGGCTTTCTTTTGTCAGACGACTACCTCTCAGCTGGGCGCCCAAAACGCCAGTTTCCGCTACAGTGAGAGTCTCATATAAAAATATTTCACAGGTCAAGAATTTGCGTTACTAATGTGTAGAAAGAAATTCTATAAATACACTCCTGGAAATGGAAAAAAGAACACATTGACACCGGTGTGTCAGACCCACCATACTTACTCCGGACACTGCGAGAGGGCTGTACAAGCAATGATCACACGCACGGCACAGCGGACACACCAGGAACCGCGGTGTTGGCCGTCGAATGGCGCTAGCTGCGCAGCATTTGTGCACCGCCGCCAGTTTGCCGTGGCATACGGAGCTCCATCGCAGTCTTTAACACTGGTAACATGCCGCGACAGCGTGGACGTGAACCGTATGTGCAGTTGACAGACTTTGAGCGAGGGCGTCTTGTGGGCATGCAGGAGGCTGGGTGGATGTACTGCCGAATTGCTCAACACGTGGGGCGTGACGTCTCCACAGTACATCGATGTTGTCGCCAGTGGTCGGCGGAAGGTGCACGTGCCCGTCGACCTGGGACCGGACCACAGCGACACACGGATGCACGCCAAGACCGTAGGATCCTACGCAGTGCCGTAGGGGACCGCACCGCCACTTCCCAGCAAATTAGGGACACTGTTGCTCCTAGGGTATCGGCGAGGACCATTCGCAACCGTCTCCATGAAGCTGGGCTACGGTCCCCCACACCGTTAGGCCGTCTTCCGCTCACGCCCCAACATCGTGCAGCCCGCTTCCAGTGGTGTCGCGACAGGCGTGAATGGAGGGACGAATGGAGACGTGTCGTCTTCAGCGATGAGAGTCGCTTCTGCCTTGGTGCCAATGATGGTCGTATGCGTGTTTGGCGCCGTGCAGGTGAGCGCCACAATCAGGACTGCATACGACCGTGCCACACAGGGCCAACACCCGGCATCATGGTGTGGGGAGCGATCTCCTACACTGGCTGTACACCTCTGGCGATCGCCAAGGGGACACTGAATAGTGCACGGTACATCCAAACCGTCATCGAACCCATCGTTCTACCATTCCTAGACCGGCAAGGGAACTTGCTGTTCCAACAGGACAATGCACGTCCGCATGTATCCCGTGCCACCCAACGTGCTCTAGAAGGTGTAAGTCAACTACCCTGGCCAGCAAGATCTCCGGATCTGTCCCCCATTGAACATGTTTGGGACTGGATGAAGCGTCGTCTCACGCGGTCTGCACGTCCAGCTCGAACGCTGGTCCAACTGAGGCGCCAGGTGGAAATGGCATGGCAAGCCGTTCCACAGGACTACATCCAACATCTCTACGATCGTCTCCATGGGAGAATAGCAGCCTGCATTGCTGCGAAAGGTGGATATAAACTGTACTAGTGCCGACATTGTGCATGCTCTGTTGCCTGTGTCTATGTGCCTGTGGTTCTGTCAGTGTGATCATGTGATGTATCTGACCCCAGGAATGTGTCAATAAAGTTTCCCCTTCGTGGGACAATGAATTCACAGTGTTCTTATTTCAATTTCCAGGAGTGTATAAGAGCGTCCAAAAAAATTTTTTTCCTGGCATTGTGATACAGTCACGCATGTACATACATTTCATAACTCTTAAAAGTACGATTCTCGGTTTATAACATTCTTTTTCACAAACCAGAGTCCCTAACCGCTACTCAGTATTCCTTGCTTTATTACACATATACATATTCATAGACAATTCTTCAATAATTCATCATAATAAATACGTAGCATAATCAAATTCCTCATATAGCATCAGCTTATTGATCAAAAACATACCGCAACAGCGTAATACATATCGTCATCATAACATCATAACACCTCAGACAAATCTCAAAATCGTAGTAGCTTCCTCCATTGATTCCAAAACCTAAAAAAATTCTCTACTCATGTCAAATGTGTCATCTGCCTGAAACGTACTTTAAAAATCATGATCCCATACCAAATACATCATGCAAAGCTCTCATAGTATCACAATGGTTCCGAAAAATATGAAGGGTTCACAAAGTACAGACAAAATACAATTTCATAAGTGTGAAATTATCCAACTGTCTAATTGCGTAAATATCTGTCACTGACGTAGCAAAAAAAAAGTTTGTTTCTCTGTTAAATAACCAGGTAGCTGTGTAATTCTGTGTTGGAGAAATATGGTACCGATGTGTAATGTTGTATAAGCAAATACCATATTAGCTAGGGCTCCTTGTGGTTACCAGACACATGGTACACAAAGTAAGCGTGTACCCCCCTGAGGATTAACGTAATTATATCCTCAGATGTTACAGATTACAGCAATGGAATGAAATGTATCATGAAAAACTTTCTTTGTAATTCAAATATGTTGAAAAATAAATGTTTTAAGTACAAAATTAATCACTCAAATACGTGTACTGTAGCGCTAAACTGTGCGTCTTGCTGTAAGACAATCTCTGTGGAAGTGTCGTAGTTATTGTCCTCCGAAAGCTAAGTTCTGCAGAAGTCAATGTACTTACCTCATGATAAACGAAAGTGAAATGCTTTGGGTATAGGTATCTTAGTTATTACGTTTACTGCCGTGATGAAGTAAGTACTGTATTGTAACGTATTGTCGTGCTACAGAAAAGGCTGTCTCATTGTAGCTATACCACAAAAGTTACCACTAAAACATGTTTTACTTTCCAGAATAATTCAGAAAAACTGTGCAGAAATAAAACAGATACACCGCAAAAGCACAATGTAAATTGTCTCACACATCAGTAGCGTCGTGATATAATCGTGTAGCTATCAAAGAAACCAAATGCTAAGTCATCTTTAATCTCACAGAAAGTACTTCACATAAAGAATGTCTTTTCAAGTAAACCCGAATGTTGCATTAAAATCTCATTAACAGTATATGTTCTAAGTATGTAAGTCTTATAGTCGTTACGTAATCGTGCAACTAACAAGCAAGAATGTTCCAATAACAACACTGTGTCGTCTGTTCACTATAACAATGCATTCGTAATTTCTGTTTAAAAATGTTCCCTAAGTTCTAGACTGGACATTTAACTTCAAACATTGTTGCATAGTAACAGTTTCTTAAGTCTGACAAAGCATACTAGTAACGTGAAGTGAAAAATTTTATGGCAGAGACCAAGTTATAAAGCAATCTTTCACCCTTTATAGTACTCAAAGTTTCAGCTTGAACGCAATTATCATGCGATATACGTCGGTAAAGAATACTGGAACTTTTCTCAAGGTTAGCGTCTATGTTATTTTCGCTAAGCCAGCCGGCGTATGCGGCTGCCTGCGGTGCGAGTCATTGTCTGCCTCTTTGTTGGCGTGCGTCGTTATTGGGATTAGGAGACCTAACTTCTACAAATTCACCTTGACGAGAGGGCCCTGCTCTGTTTGAATCTCGCCAGTTCTGATGCAATTCAGGTCTGTCGTTACGATCATATCGTCTGTCGTCATGTCGGTGATTTCTGTAATTTCTTTCTTGTCGGTTAAGTGGTGGAGAATTTCTCCATGAATTATCACTGCGCGGTGGACCCTTGCGTCTGAAATTATTCTGTCTCCCTTGATAATAATTATTTTGGTTCTCATATTGTCTGTTACTTTGATTGTCTCTGTGATAGTCACTAGAGCAGAGAGGTGATCTTTCCCTGTAATTATTACTACACTGCCAACAGTTGTCATACGGGTGGAGTCTGTTTTGGCCACGATTTGTATTGTGAGAATAGCTTTGTCGAGCCCAGTTATTATTTCTTTCATCGCGGAATTGTGACGGATGTGACCTGTAATTGTTGTGTTCCTGTTTTTGCGTTCCGCGATTGTCAGTGTCAATTTCCAATTCTTGTAACTGTCCCTGAAAAGCTTCAATGTCCTCTTTGCAACGTCCTGCCAAAATAATACGTCGTAAATGTTCAGGCAATTTGATTAAGCAAATGCGGAAGAGTTCTGAGGGGCTGTATGGGTTTGACAGGTACTGATTCTTGCGCAACATGTCTTCAAAATTTTTCACAAGACTGGAAAATTCAGATTGTTCGAAATGTTTCGTCATTATGATGCTATGTTTTATTCGGTCTTGTGTAGCTTGGGACCAATATGCTGAGAGGAAGGCATGATAAAATTCTCCTTCACTGTGACAATCGTGAATGACCGATCGCATTCTTACAGCTGGTTCATTCTCCAAGTAGCCACACATAAATTCTAATCTGTGCTCTAATGACCAGTTGGGAGGAAAACAATGAGAGAATTGATGAAGCCACGCTTGTGGATGAATGTCGTTGCCAGAATTCTTAAATGTTTTGAATTTATGTGTAGTAATGAACAACTTATAGTCAAAATCATCATGTCGGCGAGTCGATGTCGGTCATTGTTACATCGTTTCGGCGGTTCCATCTCAAAATTCAATGCGCCTTGCCAATTTCTTTCATAATTTCCGAAGTGTCATGTGTTATTATTTTGTGGTTGTTCTGTATTTCTATGTCCCTCTTCCCGTATTGGAGCGCGAGTGTCCTCTGAAATATGTAATTCTTGTATTACTTGAGCCAACTGATCTTGTACTTCCCGCGTTTCTCTTTTGTACTGTGTGTTGATTTGATGTTGATTTTGTTTGAATTTTCTAATTTGTTCATACTCTTCAGTGTCAGTGAAGGCTACAGGTTTTGTGTCATTCAGATCATCATCTACCTTTGTGGATAAGTTAGTGAACTGATCTGAAAGTTCGGCTACTTTATCCGATAGCGAAATTATTTCCTCTATGTGTTTTTCTTCACCAAGTTTCAGAGTGTCCATTCGTGTTAAAATCGTATCTACTGTGTCCTTTAAGTTTTCCTGAGTTTTTGCAAGTTGCGTAACCGAATCGGTAGATGCAACTGAGTCAATTTTAGCTTGCAAGGTCTTATGATTTTCATGAACAATAGCTTGCAGTTCTTTTATGGCTGCTTCCTGTTTCTGTAATGCATTTTCATGCCGCGAAAAAATAGGTTGAAAATGCTCACAAATTTGTGTTTTTACGTCATTACAGACTTTTTGGCATTTCGATTCAATGTTATGTAACTCATTAGTTAAATCTTCACGTGTTTGTTCAAGTGTGGTGTCTAACTTTTGAAGCTTTTACTGTGTTTGCCTCTGATTTTGTTCCATTGTGTCTAACTTTTGAAGATTTTGTCCCATTTGTTGCATTAATTGTAATAACAATGCACTGGTGTCTGAAACATGTTCCTCAGTGCTATTCGGCAATGCATTTGAACCGCCAATATTCGCAGTTTGAAAAACAGAAAATGTGTCTTGACTTATTTGAGAAGACGGTGAGGACGCAAAACCTGAATCTACAGTATTTGCAAGATTGTGTCCTGTCATTTCGGAATCCTGAGGCGAGCTGTTGCCGACCGATCGATCGATAATGCTTCCCTGTTCACTAATTGTTTCACTGTCTACACCAATATTTGCAACCCACTCCATTTCCCTATGCACAATTACCAAATTACTACTTTCAACATTAGTTAATTCATTACACGGTGGCGCTAACACACTGCTTTCATCTTCACTGTCATTTCTCAGTTTACTTTGGAGCCTAGCATTACGTTTTTCACACGCCATTATTGTCACAATATTTCACACGATAACACAGAGAAGCACAATTTGAAGAGCAAAAATAAGAAAACACATTAATATAGCACTGAAAATAATATCTAGTTAATTGCAAGCGCAGATGCGAAATACTTGGTGCAAATCTACATGCATACCAAAACTGTTTTACGGTACAACAATGAAAGACTGCAACTACAGAGGAAATTCTCTCTACAATTACGCGCTAGCAATAAACAAAGGCTACACTAACTACACAAACTACAAGAAAAAATCAGAAGATTCCAGTGAGGTATCCTCGGCTAAGGGTCGACATATGAAACGTCCCCTTAGAAAAATTTATACACGACTGTGCTTAAACTGACACACAATAGTTTTAGCGCAACGCAATCTGGCTTTCAAAAATCCCTACGAAAGAATGGCCCTGACTAACATTAACCTATACGTTTCACAATACACTTACCTCACAAAAATCTTCGTTACTGAAGCTATTGCAATACAGCGAGCGCCACTACTGCCAACTAAATAAAAGATTTCAAACTACTGAAGGCACTAACTACTGATAGGCATAGTTAGCAAATGAAAGATTTTGATAGAGAACAAACAATGTATTTACCTTAATAGTCATAATGTATATAGCAGTTCATGACATCCAGTCTTACAAATTTCAAAACTCCGCCGTCTCTCTCCCCACGTCCACCACTGCTGGCGGCTCACCTCCAACTGCGCAACGCTACGCGCTGTTAGCATCCAGCTGCCACTGCCCAACACTACAATGGCAGACAACAATGCAAACCAGCCACAGTCTGCACACGGCACAGCCAGTGATTTTCATACAGAGCGCGGCGGCGTTACCAATAAAAAAACCTAAACAGCCTACTTACACAGACAGTGCAAGTAATCTTTGGCAGTGGCGACTTGTGATGCTGCATGTCGCACACCCTTAGCTTGCCTCAGGGTGGTTCCATCTGTTTTACGATATGCATACATTTTGGGCCATAGACCCATGAACTCCACAATCGAAATTTCATGAAACTGGTAAGCTTCTTGTTCTAAACAACAATACTGTAACGATAATCAGCTGCCTATCCTGATGCGTCGAATTGATTACCATGATGTCTATTACTTGATATGGATCGCAGTTGTTCACCCAACCAGCTATCTATACCCATATAAAGTAACTTTGGTTTCACGAAATGAGTTTTTAGCAAGTTCATAGGTGGAAGCAGTACATGTGGAGTTTGGAGTTGACCAGTATACACATACCCAAATACATATGTTTTGTGAAGTCTACTGAAACCTTCGAATTCTACACACCAACAAAGTTTTCATTGAAAATAGTCTCCTGCTTAAAATTTGGTCTGGCGACACTCTTTCTTACACCACAGTGCCCATCCCATTCGGTCCTAATCAAAATATTTTACTCGTTAATTACATTCTTCATGGTTCTACCGAAAATGGAATTATTCATTAATTTATAAAAATCTTCTTTGAAGTCACTAGTCATTTCCTTTCTGTTTTCATTATTTGATTCAATAAAATCCATCAACCAGGGGGACTGATTGAAGGAGATAGCCTAGGTGGTTCTGCCTAGCTCCACCTAAGCTGAGGCACTGCTGGAGTTTATGATAATGAACTGTGTACCTCTGCTTGTGTCCACCACATACCTACATCAGAATCAGCCACCGGACCAAATATTTTTCCATTTAATCTCCTTCACTTTCAGGCACCCACTGCAACCAAACACCTGGCAGAGGCTGCATTATGGTGTGCCTATAACATAGAATATAAGTTGAATTGAAGGATGCATTGAACCTTGTACCCATATGTGGATTATTTGCATAGGTGTGTCCATGAACACACTGGCAAAGTCCTCCATCCATCCTGCGCTCAGAGAAAATCAGCATAAGTAAAAAGTTCAATGTTGCACCTCGTTTTCTTGAACATTGCATCCCAGGACAGCCCAAGTGCCATGTAATAAAAGACAGGCTCCAGAGAGTATATGGCAATGCATACACTTTGGAACCTTTCAAAAACATTTGCAAACAAGCACATGTCAGTGTCCACGCATAGTCTTGTTTATTCACCCAAATTGTAAATGTTTCGAGTCCCACCAGACATTAATGGCATGCTCATAATCTGCACTATTATGGCATCACTTGTGAGACTACTGGTAAATGTATATATGTCAGGTAGCCTGGTTTCGACTTTCTATTCAGATACTCATAAGGAAAAGCTCCTTTCCTAGTCACAAGCTGAAACTTTTCCTCATCGAGGTATGCAGACTGGGTGATTTTCTTATCCTTCCGAGGCAGAGTTTCAACGAGTTTCTGAAGTGGCTCCTGCATAAAACATAATATGTCAAAGAAACAGAGCATAATTTGTAGCGTCTTTCGTTTGGAGAATGAAAAATATTTCTCAATACTCTTGGGCAGGACACTGACCTGATTTTTCTCCCAGTCGGACTCAACCAACAGCTCAATTAGAAAGTGAGCATCATACCCACTTAAATTATGGAAGAATACGGGTATGTGCCTTGGTAACTGGTATTTCAAATTGCATGTATTGTGAGCTACACGTAAACCTTCCCTGTGAGATGACAATTATCTCTACAGGAGTTTCAGCTATTCTATCTAATGGCAGCCCACAGATATGACAGTTAACCACATCATTGTATATTTTTTTTATTTTACTCTGGTTCAGTCATGGGATGTTGGCGCTGTAAAGCCTATCAGCATCCCATGAGAGTTTTTCAAGCTCAGGCTTCCATGCTATAGAAAATTTCCCTTAGTGGGATTTGGTATTTCTCATCTCCACAACAATGCAAGTTAGTTTCTTGTTGGTTGTTATTCTTGATATTCACAACAATCGGTTTACTTTCAGAAGAAGTGATTGAAGATGTCAATCAGCTGTTATTTATCTTGTAAACTTGCAGTGAGTTAGTGTAGTTCCCAGTAGTCCTACAGTAGCTTTGGTGTCCTACACAACAAAAATGAAGCCAAGTAAGAACTTACAGTTGTTGTCAACAATGCACCAAGATAAAGGCACTGTTGGAGGAGAGAAGAATAAAATCGAGATAAATGTATATTATAATTCCACTAAAGGTGGAATTGATACCATTGATCAAATGGCGCGTATGTACACCTGCAAGAGGCGAACGAAGAGGTGACCTCTATCTGTATTTTACTCTCTCATCGACATTTGTGCTATCAATGTAACCACCTTATTCATCCAGCTACATCCAAGATGGAATGAAAAGAGGCAAAACAAACGGAAACTTTATCTTCTGCAAGCTGGGATGGAACTAGTGAAATTGCAGGTAGAATAAAGAAGTGCCGATGCAAGAGGGTTATCTAACTAAATTGTTCAATCAATGGAGACTATTCTACAAAAGAAAATCAAAGAAGTGACAACAGAAGCACGACAGCCTGCTGCAGGGAAAGGTCGGTGCCATGTTTGTGTAAGAAAAGCTGAAACAAAGAAGCAGAAGTACAACAATCTAAGTAAATCAAAACAGTATTGTGGACAGTGTCATAAACATGTGTGTAACACACATTCAGAAAAAATTGTGAAGTGTGTCTCTTGCCTTGAAGTTGAGGAGTCAGATTAGTCTATTGTACATGAACACATTTGTATTTTGTACTGTAATATGTCAATTTTTTATTCACTCAATCCAATATTCATAACAATTAACAACAATTATAAACTGATGCCTTAGTTAAAATACATAAACCATTTTGAAAGTTATAATTTTTCGTCAGTAAACTTATTTAATACCTGTGGGCTCGCCGAACCCTCCCCCCCCCCCCTCCCCGCATTAGGCATCCAAGTTAGAAAAAAAGGCTTGGGCGTCCCAGGATTAATGCATGCCTTCCTATCAGCTATATACTTTGGGAGTTTCATATAACTGGACCTTTCAGTTAACAGATCATAGAGATGAATATGGATGTCGAGGTGTTGTATTTGACTGAGTGCTTTAGGTGACCCTCTTGGAAAACTGAGCCAGTATAGCACCCAAGGTGGAATCATGACACCACTCGGCAATTGATGTACCCTGAGATATAAGGTCATTATCACCGCACATGTAGTGTAGGATTTTCTCCTCAGCAGCTCCCTCATCTTTGTGGGAGTGGGGGGGGGGGGGGGGGGGAGGTGAGTCAACTGGCAGTGGAGCACTGCAATACATTTAATGGTATCATATCTTCGATCATCTTGGGCTTGAGGAACTCTCCCTCCAGCACCAGGAGGCATGCTTCTAGAACCTCCAGCTAGATTCTGAATTATAATGAACGAGATATGCTCCTCAAAGGCTCTAGCGACCACCACATATTTAAGAGGGGTCATGACGCTGCTAATCTGATGGCCTCCACTATCAGGATGGGATAGAGCACTGCCACTAGCCACAGGTTCATTATCATTAACACTACAACTAGGAGACGATTGCTCCCGTGGCAGCTGCCACACGTTTGGCCGTTTTCCATCACCACTGCCGCTGGCATCGCTACTGGCTGGCCAATTCATGTTGTGAGAATCGCATGGACACAACTAAGCACTGTCAAAGACTGGTGATCATTGTGGTGAGCTTTGGGCTTTGCATACCTTCAGACTCGACCCTATATTTTGCAGATGTCTGACAGGAAATCAGAATGCCATACCAGCAAGTTATGACCTGCCTTATTTTTTCTTCAAGCAGGCTGAAGGAGGCTTGGTGCAATTTGCTACTTCGGGGGTGAAAAAAATTCTGGGACAAGCAGACAGGGGAGCTATCGAAAACATCCTATGTTTGCTGGCAAGTGGCTGCATGTGGCTGGAAAAATGGATGAAGCTGCTACATTTAGAAAAACTCTCTTTGTTCACTCTGGGACAAACAGACGCCTGACATTTGTGATGTCAGCTACATCCCTCGAAATACATGTTGTTGTTTGTTAGTGTACAGCCTTGGGAGGAAGATGCCAAACTTCAAAAGCAAATGTATCGTTTGTGGTAGAGGCACACCGCCATGTGGGGGCAGCTCATATTACAGCCATCTGCTGGTTTCTCTTTGACCTCTGGCCAGTCTCTCCAAGCACTCCCTATGGCGCTATGCACTGGTGGAGGGCAAGAAGTCTGGGCAGGAGGTGGAAGGCGGGTACGGTAACGTCAGGCATGGAGAAGCAGCTGCAGCAGCCATCACGAATGCAGCACAGTTGAGGCAGACTGAGCCCCCAAGGTGGCGCAGGGCAGTTGCAGCCTGATGAGGGGTGGGTGGCACAGAGCAGGAGGAGGGGAAGGGGGTGGAGCCAACCACACCAGTGGCAGGAGGGGGGAAACGTAGGAGGGGGCTGCTGACATGCAGTTAGTAGGGTCTGCACTGTGAGAAGGTCTGTTCACACACGAATACCAGCACTAGGCACACACAGTCAGCATGCTACTTTCTGTTGCGCTTGCATCCAGCAGTGCATCATGAAGCATCTTAATGACTTCACGATTATAGTATACGATGTGATCAGAAGTAAAACAAGAGTATAACTGTCCTATGAAACGCAAATTATGTCCTCTGCAGTGCATAATTCCCCCATTTCCGTTATCTGACTTTTTTTGTTTCTAGCGCCTATTCCCATATTATAACAGTCTCCGTTAATATCACGTCCTCTGAATTGACAATTGGATTTTACAGTGTAAATTTGAAACTCCCGCCGAAATTCGCAATTCCCGCCAATAAGGTAGGTGTGGTAGGGGGATGTGGAGGAATGGGGAGGGGAAGGGAGTGGGGACCCAAGTGCTGGCTGAGGAAAACGGACGATGTCATCTGGGGCTGGGGGTTGCGGTTAGTGAGGTAGGGGGGGGGGGTTGGTTGGAGTGATGGTGAGGGGGTAATAAATTGTTCAGTTTAATTAATTTGCATATGAATTTGATATCAAAAGTGTCCTGGGAGCACCAGTACCCTACTACTGTTATTATATATGATGTGTACAATAAAAATTTATTTTACTGTCTGTGTGTTCAATTGTCTCCCTGTTTGTGAAGGGAGAGATAAGGCCAGAGACAGTTAGTTCACGATCAGCAGTAGAAAGAAACATGCCTCTTGAATGAACTCTCCCATTTATTGTTATCCACCATTATATATGGCTAAATTATTTCTACACTACATGACGTAATTATCTGGAATTATTTCATAGAGAAGTGTATGAATAGAGCATTATCAGACTCAGTTTTTGATGTTGCTGAGCAACAGTCATACAATAATTTTTAAATGAACACACCGCCATTTGACTTTACTGTTGATTGTTTAATTACGACCCAGGTTTCGGTCTTTTATGCCATTTCCAGGTGGCATAAACTCAGTCACTTGAAAATGGCATAAAAGGCCGAAATCTGGGCCGTAACTAAATAAACAACAATACAGTCAAATGGCAGCACGTTCATAAAAAAAAAAGATTATCAGACTGTTCTGCTCGAAGCAAAATAAATAGGAAAAGGTAAAGAAAATCCCGGTTGCCTCTATCTTCAGTATTTTATCATTTAAAATAAATTTTAAGATCCTAGAACACTGTTCAAAGAGGACAAAAAGTAAAAGAAACTTTTTACAATATTCTCTCGACCTGAAAAAAGACGATGCAGTCAATTGTCAAAAACTTGGACTCTAGTTAAAGATATAAGTAATCCAATCAAATAATTAATGTAATTCTGGCAGGGGATGATATATGATGGTCAAAAATTTGATAAACTTCTGGAAATGGTTGCCCCTTTATTTGTTCTTAGAGTCGTACATTTCGATGTATTCTAATATGAATGATCTTTCTTCTTGTTTTGAACTAGTTTTAGTAGATAACCACAACAGTAAATACAAAGAGGCATAGAGTCCGAAAAGCTTATGTCCACGAATCAGCACGATTTTAGAAAGTATAGCTTGTTTGAAACTCAGTTTGCCCTTTCCTCACAAGATACACTGTGTTGTCCTCGACAACGACTGTTCATCAGAGGTAAGGTATCGTCAGGAATGTGCCAGGGAATGTCATAGGACCGCTATTATTTTCTAAAAACAAAATTGATCTGGCAGACATGGGGGAGGGGGGCGGCAGTAATCTGTGGTTGTTAGCTGATAACACTGTGATGTATGGGTAGGTGTCGAAGATCAGCGACCGTAGGACGGTATGAGATGACTCAAACAAAATTTCTAGTGGTGTGATGAACGGCAGCTGGCTCTAAGTGTAAAAAGATGTAAGTTAATGTGGATAAGTAGGAAAAAACTGTAACAATGGCTTTGAGCACTATGGAACTCAACTGCTGTGGTCATTAGTCCCCTAGAACTTAGAACTACTTCAACCTAACTAACCTAAGGACATCACACACATCCATGCCCGAGGCAGGATTCGAACCTGCGACCGTAGCAGTCGCACGGTTCCGGACTGCGCGCCTAGAACCGCGAGACCACCGCGGCCGGCGAAAAAACTGTAATTTAGGATAGTAGTGTCGTGCTTAACGCAGTCACATCGTTTAAATGTCCGGGTGCATAGTTGCAAAGCGATATGAAATGGAACGAGTACGTGAGGACTGTGATAAAAAAGGCGATTGGTTGATAAATAAGGCGAATGGTCGATTTCAGTTTATTGTGAAAATTTTAAGGAAGTGTGGTTCATCTGTAAAGGAGACTGCATGTAGAACACTAATGTGACCTATTCTTGAGTACTGTTCCAGTGTTTGGGATCCGCACCAGATCAAAATAGATGAAGGCATCGAAGTAATTCAAAGGCACGCTACTAGATTTCTTACAGGTAGGTTCGAACAATATGCAAGTGTTACGGAGATGTTTTGGGAACTCAAATGGAAATCCCTGAATGGAAGGCGACGTCCTTTTCAAGGAACACTATGGAGAAAATTTAGAGAATTTGCATTGCAAGATGACTGCATAACGATCCTACAGCTGCCAACATAAACTTCGCGTGGGAACCATGAAGATAAGATTCGAGAAATTAGGGCACTTACGGAGATATATAGACAGTCATCTTTCCCTCTCTCTGTCGGCACGTGGAACAGGAAAGGAAACGACTGGTAGTGGTACAAGGTACCCTCCACCACGGACCGTACTGTGGCTTGCGGAGTATGTATGTATCCGTAGATGTACTTCCACGAAGCACGCGAGCGCGTGGCTGCGATATTGTCAGTTCTATGCACAGACAGCACAATAGATCCCAGCACAACATATACACTGATCAGCCAGAACATAATGAGCACCTACCTAATAGCCGGTATATCTATCTTTGGCACGGGTAACAGCGGCGACGCTTGTTGACTTGGAAGCAGTGTGATCTAGGTAGGTCACTGGAGGGATTTGGCATCACGTCTACACACATAAGTCACCTAATTCCAATAAATTCCGTGGAGGGAGGGCGATGAGCTCTGACACTACGTTCAATCAAATCACAGATGTGTTCTATCGGATTCAGATCTGGCAAGTTGGCGGGGGTGGGGGGGGGGGGGGGCTGCAACACAATTGGAACTCGCACTATGTTCCACGAACCGTCCATCACGATCCTCACCCTGTGACAGGGCGCATTATCTTGTTGAAAAATTCCACTGCTGATCGCCATGAAGGGGTGTACGCGGTCTGCAGCTAGTGTACGATGGAGCCACTGCTCGCTTGTCTCCATCCCGCAGTACAGGTGTCAAGGAGTTGTTCCACTTGACAATGACGTATTCGCACCCCATCAGCATAACGAGGAAGGCATGGGATTCATCAGACCATGAAACGCTCTGTCACTACGCCAGCGTCCAGTGCCATTTCAGTCATAGTTGCCAATGTAGATGTGTTAATATTGGCACATGCATGGGTGGTCGGCTTCGGAGGCCCATCGTTAGGAGTGTTCGGTGCACTGTGTGTTCAGACACACGTGTACTCTGCCCACCTTCAGCACTATTGCAGAATCGGAAAGCGATAGCAGTTTGCCGATGGTTGTAGGAAGGAGAACACCATTACGTATGAAAAAATTCCCAAGAACACTTAGAAAGTGCTTCATCAGTCGCTGAGTAATTTTCGTCTCAGACTGTAAGGTTGAGACTTTTTTTCGACATTGTTAATAGTTACCCATTGAGTTACTACGTCACTAATTGTATTGCCTGGAAGGGTTAATGTCGGAGTACACATCCAAAGGTCTACGACTCAATCCTCATACGGTCCTAGGATTTTTTTCTGTCAATTGCCGCTTCTTTCGTCTTTAGTAATGACCTGCATCTGTAAAAAATGTCAACTTTCATCGTGTTTCAGAGTCTAGATTAAACTACTGGCCTTCTATAATGGTTATATACGTCAGTCGCAAAAGCCAAAGAAAGGCAAGAACATATCACTTTCATAAGAGAATTCTTAATAAAGCACAGCGGTGTTGACTCTAGTCCCTTTTAGCTATTTTCCTGCTGCTGCGATAAGGTGTCATGGCATTTGGATTACGGTGCAGTACAGTGATCTGTCGATTCTTGCCCTGATCAATTAATGCTTGTCATGGTGTTTGGTTTGCTGTGTCATTGCTCGTTTGAACCAGAGGTCATCTAAAATCTTTTAAAATTTTGTATGTCTGTAACGTTGATACCATGTGATTGCCTACTTTTATTTATTTATTGGTTCAACAGTGTTCTGGCTGTTCCCCCGCGACCCATCCCAAATTCGACTCCGGTGTGAACCTCATCGAAGATTAGCACTTACATCCAATGCCTTCAATTATTTATTTGATTTTATTCCAATCTCTCTCTTCATAAAAAATGCCACAATCGGATTAGGTATTGTTCAAGTTAAAACTCTAATATATTCCTCCTTCCTAACATGTAAGGTAATTAAGTCGTGGTGACACAGTTTGTGGACTTTGGTTAATACGATACCGCACTGCACTCGACATATCATGTCCAAGATGTAATAAAATATCATTTATCTTAGTGGAATTCAGTGATTGTCATTCGACGGCTTTAAGTTTAATAATCGTGGAATTCAAGATCCACAGGAAACTATTATTCTGACAGGCTCCGATCATATTCGTCCCCCTCGGCGTTTCAGATACTACTGTACATTGCAGCAAATATACAGGGCAACGTACTACAAAGACTGCTAGTAAGTATTAATCGTCACTACCATATTACGTAGCCCTGGCAAAATAGCACCAAAAGAAAGTTACCTGATACTCTTAAAATGTGTGTTATAATTCCACCCCAACTGGCCTACATAACAGGTATTCCAAAACGAACGATATAGTCTGTAGATTTATGTCGTCTTACAACTATGTCTTACAACTATCATTGTGGTTATATGTGACAAATCGAAACTGTATGCTGAATGAGGATTATATCCCGGATGCCATCTCTTTTACGGGCAGTGCCCTACCAATCACTTCATTCTAGCATAAACTTACAGATTGTCCTTTAAGCTGAACGACGTTATAAACCGCAATCAGAATAACTATGTTCCCAATGCATTAATATTAGGTTTGTGCATAAATTCGTAACGTTTTTTCATAAGTTTAGCAAGCAACCACTGCTGACATTTATAGTCTTGCAGGCGCAACCCAAGAACGACGACCTGGGTTAGCGAACTGCTCTCCTAAAGTGTAACCATCACTGCTGACATTTATTGTCTTGTAGGCGTAAGACGACAACCAGGAAGACCCTGGGCGTCGTTCTTCGATTGCGTCTGCAAGACTATAAATATCAGCAGCGATGGTTACACTTTGGGGGAGCAATTCGCCGCTCTTCCATCAGATGCAAAACATTATCTTTTGTGGGTGAGCGGAGATCTTTGTACGGGTAGTTGCTGCTTTGTTCGGGTACAGGCATTCCTTTCTTTTCCTAGTTTTAGTATAAAGACACAATTTTTCTTCAGCAGTAACGATACGGGATAAGAATGGTTAGGTTTTTGTATTTCCATCCTTGTGAGTGGAGGTCTGGGGTACCGCAGCCGTTCGCTAGTATAAGAAAATGAAACACTCAGAGTCGTCCTTATGATGTCATTTACTGTGTAGCTTTCAGTTTCAGTGCTTCAATGCACCATCTTCGCGCTTTAGTTGATGCTGAAGGGGTTATCACCACCCGTTTATACGATGCTCAGCGGCCAACATAACTGCTTTACTCAGGCTACCTATATCTGTGATGTCGTCTCTCCAACCTTCAACTGTCAACTAGTCTGCGTAAATCAGTTATGTTCGCCACTGGTGCATATGGATGGTGATAACCCGTTAAGTATCAGCTAAGACCTGAAGATGGTGCACTGAAGCGCCGAAACTGGTAGCTACACAATAAATGACATCATAAGGACGGCTGTAGGTGTATCATTTTCTTACAGTAAGGAATGGTCAGTGTTGTTCAAGCACCAATTGATAACGAGCAAGTAGAGATGAATATGTGGTCAGCCACTGATTTTTGAGATTTTGGCTTAGAGCATGCGGTATCCCTAAACTCGATTTTTGAACCTTCCCCACTCCGTGCAAATGTCGCACAATAATGGAATTATCATAGTTCATCACATTTAACAGTTATCGAGTGCGCTGACGTGGATCGTTGTGGATTAATGCGTTTAAACGATCTTCGTCAAACTCCAAAGGTCTTCCTAAAGGTGAGAGTAACTAATTTCTAAACAGTCCTTAAAACGAGAAAACCATTTTCTTGCCGTAATTTGTTCAAAATGTTCAAATGTGTGTGAAATCTTATGGGACTTAACTGCTAAGGTCATCAGTCCCTAAGCTTACTCACTACTTAACCTAAGTTATCCTAAGGACAAACACACACACCCATGCCCGAAGGAGGACTCGAACCTCCGCCGGGAATAGCTGCACAGTCCATGACTGTAGCGCCATAGACCGCACGGCTAATCCGGCGCGGCGCCGTAATTTATACACTGAACGCTATTCCCACACGTGACGCTAATTTTTCTGGCTGCCTCCGCTGCTTTCACTCATCTACTGAACTCAAACAGAAGAATATGCCGGAAACGTACCGATTTCTCCATTTGGCACTCAGTTTTCTAACGTCCACAGTTCCATTCACTATCTCCAAGTGGCAAAATGACAATATGTAAATTCAAACAGCAACAGTCAACTAAAAAAAAAAGGCAGGCGATGAACAAACCTGTATCAACCGGAATACCAGGATACAAAACAAAAACTTTACGAACTTATGCACCAATCTAATAGCTACTCCGACAATACACGGGTCCAAACTTTCTTTTCAATGTCTTGTGGATCTGTCTGGTGCAGAAACTGAAGATGTCAAACATAAAGCAGAAATATTAAATTCCGCATTAAAAAAATTATTTACTTAAGAAAATACGTCTGGCAACCGCATTGACCGATGCATGAGTAATGTCGATATTACCAATCCCAGCATTGGCAAACAGTGAAGACTTTTTAATGCGAACAAGGCATTAAGACCTGCAGTTAGAATTTACAGTGGAAATTCTAGTAATTAGCTTCTTTTCTAGCTCATGTTTATCAAGCATCTCTCGATCCATAATTAGTCCCGCTTGAATGTAAAAGAACAAAGATCACTTCTGTTTACAAAAACGTTGGGTGAAAATTTGGAAACATCGCGCGAAATGCTTGCTTGAACATAAATGCAGACGCCAGCCAGGCCTGCAGGCTGCGCTGTTGTATTTGACTACGAATGACACCTGCGCAACGTCCTCAATAGGCTGCGACTCTCAGTCGTGGTCTGAACTGTGTCCTGTGTAGATGTCAGCGCATTATATCGGAGCCAGGTGAATTAGAACACGGGCAAACTGTTGGTGCTAGTATGGTGTATGCTTATGTAACCAGGATAGCCGAAGTGTTTGGTGCTTGAAGAGGCACCGTACCGACGATTTATAGCGCTTACAGGGAAAGAGGAGAAACATCATCCACTAAGTCACAATGCTGTTGAATAATCGTGACAGACGGTCATTGCAGAAGATTGTGACGACAAGTAAGAGAACGACAGCTGCAAGAGAAACTGCAGAGTCAAACTGGTCCAGCTGTCGTCCTCGCGAACCCTGTCAGCACCGAAAGAACACGGTGGGAAATACATAAGCAGGGATCCGGAGGTCGAGTTGGAATTCCAAGACCAGTCATCAGTGATGCAAATGCCCGTAACAGAAAAGCGTGATGCCGAAGCCATAAAACCTGGACTATGGAGCAACGGAAGAAAGTCATTGGGGCGGGTGAGCCTTGTTTCACACTGTTTCCAACTTATGGTCGAATTTACGTCCCAAGCCAAGAGAGAAACATGGCGGGGGATCGGTGACGATTTCGGCAGCCACATCGTAGTATTGCATGAGCCCCATAGGTACTCTGCAAGGTCACATTAGTGATAAAAATTATGTGACCATTTTGGCTGAGCAGCTCCATCCCATGGTACAGTAATTGTTACCCAGTGCCGGCACTGTGTTCCAACACGACAGGGTCCCTGTTCATGCAGCTCGCATCGTTCAGGTTGATGAACTGTCGCATCTCCCTTGGCTACCATATACGGCAGATCTCAATGTTATTGAGCCTCTGTGGTCTGCTTTGTAGAGACCGATGCGTGTCGCTGTACCCCTCCGTCGTCCCTACCTGAACATCCCGTTATTTTGCAGCAAGAATGGTACAAAATTCCCTTGAAAACCATAGAGGACATGTAGTTATCCATTCAGAAAAGACTGGAAGCTATTTGGAATGCCAAAGAGTTCCTTACACCACATTATTGGTTCAAATGGCTCTGAGCACTATGGGACTTAACATCTGAGGTCATCAGTCCCCTAGAACTTAGAACTACTTAAACCTAACTAACCTAAGGACATCACACACATCCGTTCCCGAGGCAGGATTCGAACCTGCGACCGTAGCGGTCGCGCGTTTCCAGACTGAAGCGCCTAGAACCGTTCTGCCACACTGGCCGGCACACCGTATTGGACATGATAATGTGTGATGTTTTTGGTGTTTCCATATTTTCGTTCATCACCGTGTACATCAGGTATTAATCAGATAGGATCAGCACCACTATAAGATACCAGAATGAAGTTTTCACTCTGTAGCGGAGTGTGCGCCGATATGAAACTTCATATCAAATTAAAACTGTGTGCCGGACCGAAAATCGAACTCAGAACCCTTGCCCCTCGCGAGCAAATGCTCTACCAACCGCGAAGTGCAAAGGTCCTGATTTCGAGTCTCGGTCTGGCACACAGACACACAGTTTTAATCTGCCAGGAAGTTTCATATCAGCGCACACTCCGCCGCAGAGTGAAAATTTCGTTCTGGAAACCTCCCCCAGGCTGTGGCTAAGCCACGTCTCTATAATAGTCTTTCTTCCGGCAGTGATAGTTCTGCAATTTTCGCAGGAGAGCTTCTGAGAAGTTTGGAAGTTAGGAGACGAGGTACTGCAAAGCTGTGAGGACGGAGCCTGAGTCGTGCTTGCGTAGCTCAGCCGGTAGAGCACTCGCCCTCGAAGGACAAAGGTCCTGAATTCGAGACTCGGTCCGGCACACAGTTTTAATCTGCCAGGAAGTTTCACTATGAGATTGTTCGCCTTGGAAGTAAATCGGCGTAGAAAACCTTTATTTGAAGAAGACTTTGCGACCATTTATTTGCTGCGTAGGGATCGTGGGAACAAGGTAAGATGGATTATTTGATCTGTTCCATAGCTTTGACAAGTTTTAGAAATGACATCGTGTAACACCTTAAGCTGCTGTTCAAATTATGCTTTAATAAGCGAACGGTTTCGGTCAAAGGCAATGTTTCAGCACTGCTTCGATTAACAACAAGAGTTGCACTGGAGTACAACGATGTCAAGAAAAAGGAGCAAAATGTTAAATCGTCAACTGAGAGCTGTAGAGACGAGCGTTTTTTCTCCCTACACAGTTCCCAATGGACTTTCTGACAATGTGCCCGTCTTTTGGCGTCATTAAACGCCAATTCAACTCTTGCTTTTAATCCAAGCAGTGCTGTAAAATAGTCTTTACCGAAACTGTCGCTTATTAACGTATGCTTTTAACAGTAGCTTACAGTGTTACTTGTTGTCATTTCTAAAATATTTCTGTATTTTTTTTATTTATCCTGACCAGATTAGGGCCTTCAGACACTGTCTTACATCGGATCATGAACTAGACATCACATGAAAATGTTATAAAGCATTCTCAGTTCCGGTGCGTGATTGGGCCCCACTTATATAAATCTGAAAATTATTACGAGCATAATCATAAATGCCAACACAAATAATAATAACATTCGCAATAGTTAAGAACAACAGGAATAATAGTAATTAGTTTAGCTGTTTCGAAGCCGTGTTAATATCATCATAAACGAAAGGGATGATAGTTGAAATGCCAGTAACAGTAACTGTTAAGAAACAGCAGACCTTTTCAATAGAGTACTCAGTAGACAAGGGAATGGGAAAGTTTTTGGAGAGGGGGACTGGGTGGGGGTGGGGGGTGTGTGGAGGGAGGAGTGAGGGTGACTAGAGTGGAAAAGAAAGCTATTACGATATGGCGTTTGAAAGAAGTTTAATTGCTCTGGTATTTTGGGGAAGTTCCTTCCAAAGTCGAGTTCGCGATACAGAAAATGATCTTTAGAAGGTAGTTGCGTTACGTTGTGGTACAGAGATGATTTTGCGTTTTTTAAGGACGAGTATTTCCCCTCTGCTGTTCAGACAGTAGTGCTAGAGTTGAAGATAAATAAGAGAGAGTGCAATGAGGCTGACCAGACGGTAGAGCAAACAGAGGGTATGATAGTCTCCCCGCTTATCTGCTCGTATCCACGATAATTGTTCGTAGGCAGGAGTGATACGGTCGAAAAAACAGACGTCGCAAATGTAGCGGCCATAAGCGTCCATCACCAGTTGCATCTGGCATGAGCTCTCACATAAAACTACTTGAAAGTCTTTGAAGAATAGCGTACCATAATTGAGAACTGGAAGTAATAGTGATTCAAAGAGTTTATTTTTTAAGCTCGAAAGTAAATTTTTGACATTTCTCTACCGAAGTCCTTTTTACAGACTTCAGTTGTGTGTTCAGTCCAGGCTACCTGGTGGTCCAAAAGTATAGCCAAATGCTTCGCAGGAGGAGAAAAAGCTATTTTTGGATTGTTGGGAAAAGGCCTGAAAGTGATTCTCTGAACTGAGAGGTAATAAGTCTTTTGCGGGTGACTAATACTACTTGCGTATGAGATGAATTAAGTTCAAGACTTACATTCCGTGGCCACTGTGATAAGGCAAGCAAAGCGGCATTTGCGTTCCGGATAGTAGTGCTAAGGTTTGTTGGACTTGCACTTACAAGGGGAGGCCGCCAATTGTGAAATTCAGATTCGATTCATACTGCGCATAATAAAAGCTCATGGCCAGAGGTGTAATGTGGCAAAACACCAAGATGCACTTCTCAGCCGTTGTCGAGAAAATCGACAGTTAAAAGAAACCGTTGTGGTGAAATGCTCTCTACGATTAACAATTTTCTACAGCGTCGTGGCGCAGCGGTAAGCGCTCGAGTTCGTAATCCGAAGATCTCCTGATCGAATCTCGCGCCCTGCAAATTTATTTTTTTGTAATTCAAATATATATATATATATATATATATATATATATATATATATATATATATATATATATATACTATTAATGAATTGCTGATGCATGTTGGTGAAGGCGGATCGCTCTCCAATTGTACCGCCTCCATTTTTCCGTTTGTTTAACAAGGTGTAGCAAAGCTCTCCCGTCCGCACTGATTTTCGACGATGTTATAAGTTGCGCTAGGGACCACATCTACCTTCTTTCGAAGTTAACAGGCAACTACGCTGTTATGCGGCAGCTCTTTTCGGCCCATTCAACATCTGTCCTTCAAGTGTAACGAGCGAGTAACGGAGTTTATATTTCATACCTGCCACAGCAAATTTGTGTTCGTGGGGTCTCTATTCTAATTCGAACGTTTGACTTACGCTATACGTATTCGTTTTGGAATATCGTTTCTACGTCTTCCCTTAACTATACGTGGTTAACATTATGAAGAAAGTTAATAACATTTGTGAGATACAACTTTGTTTACGGAAAACATAATGATGTTCGAAGTCTCCAGTTTTTCCACGACAAACTACTTTCAACAACTTATTATATGCATAATTGCTGCAATTGATTGCCGGGAATTACACACACACACACACACACACATATATATATATATATATATATATATATATATATATATATATATATATATATATTTGAATTACAAAAAACAAAAGGTTGCGTGGCTCGAGATTCGATCCGGTGACCTTCGGATTACGAACCCGAGCGCTTACCGCTGCACCACGAAGCTGTTGCAAATTATTATTCGTAGAGAGTATTTCACAGCAACGGTTTCTTTTAACTGTCGATTTTCTCGACAACGGCTGAGAAGAGCATCTTGGTGCTTCGCCACATTACACCTCTGGCCATGAGTTTTTATTATGCGCAACATGAATCGAATCTGAATTTCACAATTGCTTGGTTGGTTGTTTGGGGGAAGAGACCAAACTGCGAGGTCATCGGTCTCAGCGGATTACGGAAGGACGGCAAGGAAGTCGGCCGTGCCCTTTCGAAGGAACCACTCCGGCATTTGCCTGGAGAGATTTAGGGAAATCACGGAAAACCTAAATCAGGATGGTCGGACGCGGGATTGAACCATCGTCCTCCCGAATGCGAGTCCAGTGTGCTAACCACTGCACCACCTCGCTCGGTATTTCACAATTGGCGGCCTCCCCTTGTTAGATATAATTGAAGTTCATCGGCGTATAGAGGATACTTGCGATAGGAGCGGACAGTTGGCACGTTATTTACGTAAAATGACGATAGTAATGGACCTAGCACTGATACTTGCAGGACTTCTGATACTACGTCCTCCCAGTGCTACTTCTTGCTCCTATCATTATACACTGTTGTCATCAATACACATTGTTGGTGGGATGTAAGGTGTGATTGGAACTATTTCACAGTACTGTAAGAAAGATTTTAGCTTGTGAGTTTTGCCAGTGGAATGTCAGAGTCGACTGTCTCGAAAGCTTTGGTGAAGTCCAAAAGCACATAACAGTCGCCCTTTTTTGTCTACAGCAATTCTAATAGTTTTAATTCATACGTTAGTTCTGATTAAGGGAGCTGTCGTGCTGCAATTTTTGCTGAAAACTGGCTGGCATTCGTCTAAAAGTTATCTGTGGTTAAGTAATCGGTAAGTTTATCGTCAATCATGTATTATAAAGCCTTAGATAATTATAACAGAACGCAAATGGGCCTGTGGTCAGAGGCTTCTTTGGGTGACACTTTCTCGCGTAGTGGTTTTATAAGTTCCTGCTTCTAGGCAGTTGAAAATATGCTGGAGATCAGAGAGCAGTTAAAGATATCAGTTATTTTGGTCAGCGGTGGATCGACAATGAATTTGATCACTTGCATTGTAAAATCATCATTTCTTGCAGTTTCCAAATAAATTCGAGCAACTGGTTTCCTGACAGTACGCGCTAACAAAGAAAATGTTGTCCTTTGTCCCAATCGCTGATTATTTCAGGATTGTGCTCTTGCGGGTTGGTCTTTGCGTGACGATACGGAGGCATACGGACAGAGAGTTCTCTCTCACTTAATACTTGAATAGAATAGAGGAAAAAATGGATAATATTGATACGATGTACTCTCCGCCATGTACTGTCAGTGGCTTGATGACTACATACGGGGTGACAATTATTGAACTATATGAAAAAACGGAAATTAATTACAAACTGTGGCGTGTACAGACTTTATTTAACATGTAAACGTCACTACAGATATCCGCTTTTAGGTTATGACACGCTCGATATGCCTACCATCATTGGCGATAATGTGGCTCAGACGAATGGCGAAATTTTGCATGACCCGCTGAAGAGTCGGAACGTCGATGCTACTCCTGAACTGCTGTTTTCAGCTCAGCAATCGTTTAGAGGTTATTGCTGTACACCGTGTCGTTAATATAGCCTACAAAAAGGAGTCGCATGTTTTCAGATCCGGAGAGGGTGCCAATCAAGGCTCAAGCCAGTGGGTACCCAGGGCCACTGCCACGGGCTTCTGGGTACCCCAGAGCCAGAATGCGATCCCCAAAGTGCTCCCCCAGGACATCAAACACTCTCCTGCTTCGGTGGAGTCGAGCTCTGTCTTGCGTGAACCACATCTTGTCGAAATCAGGGTCACTTTGGATAGTGGGGATGAAATCATCTTCCAAAACCTTCACATACCGTTCGGTAGTCACCGTGCCATCAAGGAAAATCGCACCTATTATTCCATGACTGGACATTGCACACCACACAGTCACTCTATGAGGGTGAAGAGACTTCTCGATCGCGGAGTGTGGTTTCTCAGTGCCCCAAATGCGCCAATTTTGCTTATCGAAGAACCCATCCAAATGATAGTCGACTTCGTCGCTAAACCAAACCGCGCATGCGCACACTAATTCATGTACCGCGGCCAACCGTGCAGTTTGAACGCCCTAACCCAAATCGTTCAGAAATTATGACTATTTTATTTCATATAGTTCAATGACTGTCATCCTGTATGTAGATGTAGACGACAGTTCCTTCTCCAATACGATCGCAAACCCACATATTGGAAATGTGGCCCCTAGTTATCTGAGAGAGTAAGGCTAAGTTCTAAAAGAACACGTCCCCGCTTTTCATTTTCTCGTCTGTATACATAGTGTAAAAACACTATGAATACAAGATTATTGTATGTGTAGTGGAGATAAAAAGAAACACTTCTTTATGTGACAAGAACGTTACAGGTGAACTGTTTCCTCGCTAGGCGGCCAGCCATAAAGGTTCTGACAATAGTGATATACAGAGATTGTTCGAACTACAGTCTGACGAATATTGTTTTAGAGATGTTGCTGCAACGGTTGTCCGTTTACATCAATGCACAACTGTCATCAGCGTACTAGTGATTGTCTCATACATTGAAAACAACCAGATATTTCACGAACAATGACTGCTACCTCAGCCAAATGGACGACCAGCTCTTCTGCAGCATCCCCCAAAAAAGAAATCCATTGAGGGTCAACAACGTATCTAAAACAATGTTCATCGCACGGCACTATGAACATCGCCCCTGAACATCACTAAACATGGATCCCTAGCGGGGAAACGGCGCACCTGTGACACTTTTATCACATAAGAAAAGTGTTTCTATTTATCGACTGTAAATACTTTAAAATTTTGTATACGTAGTTTTCTTTTACACCCTGTATAGCAAATGATACAACTAATACGTAATACACGAAATCTCTAGCTGGAAAGTCGAAAGTCATCAGCGTGAACAGAACATATCTGCTAACAATTCCGAACAGAAAATGGTGTTCTCAATTGCGATTCCAACCCAGTCGTCGCCGAGAGTTTTTGTCGGGCAAAACACTGTACATATACAATACCAATACAAATATTGCACCTATGTATACACTCGATACTTATGTTTTATTGCACTTGCAACTTACTTTGAATGCAAGTGATGACTACTGCGTCGCGAATACAGGCAAACATATCGTTGGTCACTGAAAGCAAATAGTCACTATTCGCAACCGGGCATTCCATTACAGAATCACAAAGATGGTGTTGCTTTTTACGATCGGCTGTCTTCTAAATCTATACGACCACCCTGCAATTCACACTTAAGGGTTTTTAAGAGGGGTCATAGGACAGCTTTCAGACTGTTTCATGACCGTTCCACTCTCGAGTAGCGGGTGGGAAAAATGAACTAATTCTTTCCGTGAAAGCTCTGTTTTCTCTTATTTCATTACGGTGGTCATTTCTCCATGTATATGTGAGAGTGAACAAAATACTTTCGTGTTCGGAGGAGGATGTTGATTGATACTCTGTGTAAAGATCTCGCCGCGACGAAAACTGTTTTGTTTTAATGACAGACGCCCTGACTGGCGTATAACGTCCGTGACATTCACGTCCCCGTATCCCGAGATAACACAAAACTTTTTCGATACCCCTAGTCAGTCTGTCTGGTAAAGATCTCGCACAGTGCTGCAATACTCCAGAAGAAGACGGCTAAGAGCCGAGTAGGCAGTTTCTCTACGAGTTCCGCCAATAAAACGCAGTCTTTGGTTCGCCTTCCCCACAACATTATCTGTGTTATGTTTCGAGTTTAAATTGTTCGTAATTGTAATCACTAGGTTTTTAGTTGAATCGACAGCCTATAAATTTGGTCAATTTATCGTGTAACCATAATTTTACGGTTTTTGTAGTGCTCATGTTGAGGAGCTCAAATCTTTTTTTGTTTAGTGTCAACTGCCACTTTTTGCGTCATATACAGGGTGGTCCATTGATCATGACCGGGCCAAATATCTCACGAAATAAGCGTCAAACGAAAAAACTACAAAGAGCGAAACTTGTCTAGCTTGAAAGGGGAAACCAGTTGGCCCTATGGTTGGCCCGCTAGATGGCGCTTCCATAGGTCAAACGGATATCAACTGCGTTTTTTAAAATAGGAACCCCCATTTTTTTACGTATTCGTGTAATACGTAAAGAAATATGCATGTTTTAGTTGGACCACTTTTTTCGCTTTGTGATAGATGGAGATGATATAGTCACAAACATATGGCTCACATTTTTGGACGAACAGTTGGTAACAGGTAGGTTTTCTAAATTAAAATACAGAACGTAGGTACGTTTGATTTTGGTTGTTCCAACGTGATACAGGTACCTTTGTGAACTTATCATTTCTGAGAACGCATGCTGTTACAGCGTGATTACCTGTAAATAACATATTAATGCAATAAATGCTCAAAATGATGTCCACCAACCTCAATGCATTTGGCAATACGTGTAACGACATTCCTCTCAATAGCGAGTAGTTCGCCTTCCGTAATGTTCGTACATGCATTGACAATGCGTTGACGCATGTTGTCAGGCGTTGTCGGTGGATCACAATAGTAAACATCCTTCAACATACCCCACAGAAAGAAATCCGGGGACGTCAGATCCGGTGAAAATGCGGGCCATGGTATGGTGCTTCGACGACCAATCCACCTATCATGAAATATGCTATTCAATACCGCTACAACCGCACGCGAGCTATATGCCGGACGTCCATCATGTTGGAAGTACATCGACATTCTGTCATGCGGTGAAACATCTTGTAGTAACATCGGTAGAACATTACGTAGGAAATCAGCATACATTGCACCATTTAGATTGCCATCGATAAAATGAGAGCCAATTATCCTTCTTCTCATAATGCCGCACCATACATTAACCCGCCAAAGTCGCTGATGTTCCACTTGTCGCAGCCTCGTGGATTTTCCGTTGCCCAATAGTGCATATTACGCCGATTTACGTTACAGCTGTTGGTGAATGACGCTTTGTCGCTAAATAGAACGCGTGCAAAAAATCTGTCATCGCCCCGTAATTTCTCTTGTGCCCAGTGGCAGGACTGTACACGACGTTCAAAGTCGTCGCCGTGCAATCCCTGGTGCATAGAAATATGGTTTGGGTGCAATCGATGTTGACGTAGCATTCTCAACACCGACGTTTTTGAGATTCCCGATTCTCGCCCAATTTGTCTGCTACTGATGTGCGGATTAGCCGCAACAGCAGCTAAAACACCTACTTGGGCATCATCATTTGTTGCAGGTCGTTGTTGACGTTTCACATGTGGCGGAACACTTCCTGTTTCCTTAAATAACGTAACTATCCGACGAACGGTCCGGACACTTGGATGATGTCGTCCAGGATACCGAGCAGCATAAATAGCACACGCTCGTTGCGCATTTTGATCACAATAGCCATACACCAAAACGATATCGACCTTTTCCGCAATTGGTATCACGAAGCAAATACCATCCGCACTGGCGGAATGTTACGTGATACCACGTACTTATACGTTTGTGGCTATTACAGCGCCATCTATCACAAAGCGAAAAAAGTGGTCCAACTAAAACATTCATATGTAATAAAAATGAGGGTTCCTATTTTTAAAAAGGCAGTTGATATCCGTTTGACCTATGACAGCGCCATCTAGCGGGCCAACCATAGCGCCATCTGGTTTCCCCCTTCAAGCTAGACGAGTTTCGTTCTTTGTAGTTTTTTTCGTTTGATGCTTATTTCGTGAGATATTTGGCCAGGTACTATCAATGGACCACCCTGTATATAACTTACCTAAATCATTTTGCAGTTAATTTTGATTTTCTGATGACTGTGCTAGGCGTTAACATCTGCAGACAATTTAAGAGGACTGCTCAGATTGTCTCTTAAATCGGTCACATAGACGTTACCTCGTATGTTCCAAAAACCCGTTGCAGATCGGTGTGAATGATATGGATCTATAATTCAGCGGATTACTTCTATTTTCTTTCTTATGTACTGGCGTGAATTGTTCAGCTTTCATGTATTTAGATACCGGTAAGTATCTTTCGTCGAGTGCACAGTTGTATATGACTACTGAAAATGGAGCAACTTCACCAGCTTACTCTGAAGAACTTAGTTGGTATATAATCTAGACCAGAAGATTTGCCTTTATTGGGCGATTTAAATTGTTTCTCCACACTAGAGTTACTACTTCTAACTTACTCATGTTGGCAGCTGTTTCTGATTCTAATTCTAGAACATTTATTGCATGCTTTTTGGTGAAGGAATGTCGAAAAACCGTGGTTAGTGCTCCGTGTTAGTCGCGAAATGGTGTTGCTTGTGTTTGGCAGCTGGTATACTTTACATACGACCAGAATCTCTTTTATTTGCTCCCAAATTTGTGGATAGAGTTTCGCTGTGGAAATTATTAAAAGCATCTCCTACTGAAGTCCACGTTCAGTTTCAAGCCTCTGTAAACCACCGCCAGTCTAGGAGATTTTGCTTTCTTTTAAATCTGGCGCGTTTTCTTCGTTGCTTCTGCAACGGAGTCCTGATTTTTTTTTGCGTACTATGGGGGACATTCAACTGCCCGCAGCTCACACCTGGTCAACATTTACATAATTAGTTTGGAAGGACTGGAGATAGATTATTAGGAAGACGTCAAACGAATTTGTATCTGCTGCTTTGAATAGATACATTTTGCTTTTATTTTCGGTGTATTTAGATGTTACAGTATTAAATCTCGCTATAACGACCTTATGGTTATTAATTCCCTTGTCTTGCAGGACGCTCTCTGTTTGCTCAGGACTGTTTGCCGCTAAGATATCTAGTACGCTGTAGTAAATATTTTCACTTCGTGTGGACTGATGAACTAAATGCTTAAAATAATATTCGAAGAAAGCATTTAGTATAATTTCGGATGAGGTTTACAATCAGTAGAATAGCCGTCTTAGGTTATTTGCAGATGAGGCTGTCGTTTATCGTCTAATAAAGTAATCAGAATGTCAAAACAAATTGCATAATGATTTAGAAAAGATATCTGTATGCTGTGTAAATTTGCAGTTGACCATAAATAATGAAAAGTATGAGGCCACCCACATAGGTGCTAAAAGGAATGCGTCAAATATCGGTTACGCGATAAATCAATGAAATCTAAAGGCCATAAATTCAACCAAATACCTAGGAATTGTAATTACGAACAACTTAAATTGGCAAGAACCCATAGAAAATGTGGTGCAACAGGGGAAGGAAAGACTGTGATTTTCTGGCAGAACACATAAAAGATGCAATAGATCTACTGAAGAGAGTCCCTACACTACACTTGTCCGTCCTCTTTTGGAGTACTGCTACACGGTGTGAGGTCCTTCCCAGATAAGATTAACGGAGTATATCGAGAAAGTTCAGAGAAGAGTAGCACGTTTGGCATTATCAAGAAATAGCGGAGAGGGTGTCACGAATGTGATACAGGATTTGGGGTGAACGTAACTAAAACAAAGGCGTTTCTCGTTGCGGTGGAATCTTCTCACGAAATTTCAATCACCAGCCTTCTCCTTCGAATACGAAAATATTTTGTTGACGCCGGCTTTCGTAGGATGAAATGATCATCATAATAAAATAGGGGAAATCAGAACTTATACAGAAAGATGTAGGTATTCGTTTTTTCCGAGTAATAGAGGGTGGTTGTGAAGGTGGTTCGGTGTACTCTCCACAAGGCACTTGAGTTTGGTTTGCGGAGTATTCCTGTAGATGTAGATCTAGATTCATCAGCCAACGTCTCCAGCTCAGCGCCAGGTTGGTGGCGCCCGCACCAAATCAATTTGCGGCGAAAAGTGAGCTGCGGGCGCGGAAGAAATTTTCGTCACCAATAGCACACAGACTTGAAGAGCGGGGTTGCCGCTGAGCAGAGCCTGATCTCCATACTTTCCACAACTGCCCCGGCTTTCTCTCGACGGTATCCTTCGGAATAAAGGTACGGGTGGCGTTCTGCGGGGTGGGACGTTAAGCCTGGTGGATACTTTGGTGTTACTGAAGAGAAGTAGGCTATGTGCTGGCGACATGTTTTCCTGTCATCCTTTTTTAATTCCCATCTTCTTTTCTTCAATTCCCATCCCTCATCTACTTCTACATGGATACTCTGCAAACCACATTTAAGTGCCTGGCAGAGAACCACCTTCACAATTCTCTATTATTCCAATCTCGTACAGCGCGCGGAGAAAACCAACACCTATACTTTCCGTGCGAGCTGTGATTTCCCTTATTTTATTGTGGTGATCGTTTCTCCCTATGTAGGTCGGCGGCAACACAATATTTTCACATTCGGAGGAGGAAGATAGTGATTGGAATTTCGTGAGAAGATCCCTCCGCAACGAGAAATGCCTTTTTTTTAATGATGTCCACCGAAAATGCTGTATCGTTTCAGTGACAATCTCTCCTCTATTTCGCGGTAATACAAAACGTGTTGCTCTTCTATGAACTTTTTCGATGTACTCCGTCAGTCCTATCTCGTAAGGATTCCACACACCGCAGCAGTATTCTAAAAGAGGATGGACAAGCGTAGTGTAGGCAGTCTGTTCAGTAGATCTGTTACATTTTCTAAGTCCCCATGCCAATAAAACGCAGTCTTTGGTTAGCCTTCCCACATCATTTTATGTGTGTTCCTTCCAATGTAAATTGTTCGTAATTGTAATTACCAGGTATTTCGTTGAATTTACGGCCTTTAGATTAGACTGATTTATCGTGTAACCGAAGTTTAACGGATTCCTTTTAGCACTCACGTGGGTGATCTCACACTTTTCGTTATTTAAGGTCAATTACCAATTTTCGCACAATACCGCTATCTTTTCCAAATTGTTTTGCAATTTGTTTCGATCTTCTGATGATTTTACTAGTGGATAAACGGCAGCGTCACCTGCAGACAACCTAAGACGGCTGCTCCAATTGTCTCCCAAATCGTTTATATAGATAAGGAACAGCAAAGGGCCTATAACACTACCTACGGGAACGCCAGAAATCACTTCTGTTTTACTCGATGACTTTCCATCAGTTACTACGAACAGTGACCCCTCTGACAGGAAATCACTAATCCAGTCACATAACTGAGACGATATTCCATAAGCACGCAATTACACTACAAGCCGCTTGTGTGGTACAGTGTCAAAGGCCTTCCGGAAATCCAAAACTACGGAATCAATTTGAAATCCGTTGTCAGTAGCACTCAACACTTCGTGCGAATAAAGAGCTAGTTGTGTTTCACAAGAACGATGTTTTCTAAATCCTTGTTGAGTGTGTGTCAATAAATCCTGATCCTTAACAACGCATCCTAACACTATATTACATAAGCATTCATGACAGTCAAACTCGAAATATCAGTACGCGCTTGACACATGCTAAGGAACGAGACAAACTGTCCATTCCAAGTCGAGATTATAAAAGACGGAGCACAAACTCGGAAGGGATCATTCAGCTTACTGATTTACAGAAAACACGAAAAATTTAGGTCTGGGTGACCAGTTCCTTCCGAATACTATGTTGTTGTGGTCTTCAGTCCTGAGACTGGTTTGATGCAGCTCTCCATGCTACTCTGTCCTGTGCAAGCTTCTTCATCTCCCAGTACCTACTGCAACCTACATCCTTCTGAATCTGCTTAGTGTGTTCATCTCTTGGTCTCCCTCTACGATTTTTACCCTCCACGCTGCCCTCCAAGGCTAAATTTGTGATCCCTTGATGCCTCAAAACATTTCCTACAAACCGATCCCTTCTTCTAGTCAAGTTGGGTCACAAACTTCTCTTCTCCCCAATCCTGTTCAATACCTCCTCATTAGTTACGTCATCTATCCACCTTATCTTCAGCATTCTTCTGTAACACCACATTTTGAAAGCTTCTATTCTCTTCTTGTCCAAACTAGTTATCGTCCATGTTTCACTTCCATACATGGCTACACTCCATACAAATACTTTCAGAAACGACTTCCTGATACATAAATCTATACTCGATGTTAACAAATTTCTCTTCTTCAGAAACGCTTTCCTTGCCATTGCCAGTCTACATTTTATATCCTCTCTACTTCGACCATCGTCAGCTATTTTACTTCCTAAATAGCAAAACTCCTTTATTACTTTAAGTGTCTCATTTCCTAATCTAATTCCCTCAGCATCACCCGATTTAATTTGACTACATTCCATTATCGTCGTTTTGCTTTTGTTGATGTTCATCTTATATCCTCCTTTCAAGACACTGTCCATTCCGTTCAACTGCTCTTCCAGGTCCTTTGCTGTCTCTGACAGAATTACAATGTCATCGGCGAACCTCAAAGTTTTTACTTCTTCTCCATGAATTTTAATACCTACTCCGAATTTTTCTTTTGTTTCCTTTACTGCTTGCTCAATATACAGATTGAATAACATCGGGGAGAGGCTACAACCCTGTCTCACTCCTTTCCCAACCACTGCTTCCCTTTCATGAGCCTCGACTCTTATGACTGCCATCTGGTTTCTGTACAAATTGTAAATAGCCTTTCGCTCCCTGTACTTTACCCCTACCACCTTCAGAATTTGAAAGAGAGTATTCTAGTCAACATTGTCAAAAGCTTTCTCCAAGTCTACAAATGCTAGAAACGTAGGTTTCCCTTTTCTTAATCTTTCTTTTAAGATAAGTCGTAAGGTCAGTATTGCCTCACGTGTTCCAACATTTCTACGGAATCCAAACTGATCCTCCCCGAGGTCCGCATCTACCAGTTTTTCCATTCGTCTGTAAAGAATTCGCGTTAGGTCCAGTGTTTTAATTAGTGAGGTAACACGAACTGTAAGAAGGGCTTTATTCAGTACTTTTGGTATTTCTCACGAGTACCCCTGAAAAATGGTCAAAACCTTAACACCATCAGTTTTATATAACACCTAGACGGGCAGAACGTTGATGAAGATGTGTGATTTTCACCACTCACGTCGTGTAAGTTACGAATAAGACGTTACTTTCTCACTCTTGACAAATACGATTCTAGTGATCCATTTCGTATAGTAGTACTCAGAATTTGTAATTACACAGTGTGTTTCAGGAGGATGTGTCCACATTTTAGGATGTTGTAAAATAGTCTGGTTACCGGTAAAAAGTTCTGTTATTAATCTAAGGCCATATTAGTCTCTAATTGGATTCATTTTGGACTCCGCAAGACCTAATGTTACTGCTTGCCTTATAAACACTCCACTGTCTAGGGAGCTTAATCTACCTCTTCGACAGATGTTCCACGTGTCATCGAGATTTCTCTGCTCTGTGCTCTGAGGTGAATCAACACTATTTCTTTTACGATGTGAGGATGAGTGCACTCTACTAGGGAAGATATAAGTTCTGGCATTTGTCCGTGAATACTCCGGCAGATTGTCTGTCTTCGAATTTGCTGTCAGGACAGACACAGGAGCAGCAGATAATGACTCCAAGGTCAACGCCGCGTTCCTTGACTTCCAGAAGACGATCGATGAAGAAAATACGCCCGTACAGAATACTACCTCAGCTGTGTGACTGGATTGAAGAGTCTCTAGCAGACAGAACACAGTATACCATTCTCAATGGGGACAGAGCTTCAGACGTAAAACGCAATTTCGTGTTTACCTCAAGTGGGCGCTATAAAGACTATACTGCTCTACAGAAATAAATGATCATTTTTTTGAAACCCTGTAATTGTCGCTCTTTGCGACGCATAAGTTTGAAATTTGGCTCGAAGATGCCTACAAACTTCCTCTGTAATGGTGCAAAAGCGTCACCCTCGGGTTCCACGGCATTTCAGATAGTAAAGACTGACACATGCGAAATATAGGCCACAGCTGAGAAGTTCACGTGAAGTGTAAAGTGAGTTGATGAGATCACACTAGAGCCGAATATCGCCACAATTCACCCAACGCCAACTTTGGACTTGTCACACGATAGGAACGTCGTCGCAGCCCCTGTTACCCTCATTTCACCCCTCCTTTTGAAGCCTGAACGTTGGGTGTCAGAACCGCGACGCACAGTGTTTAAATTGCACAGTTTTCATATGAGTGGCCGAGGAAAAACGTTTGAGACAAACAGTCGCCCAGAATCGGCACGAAAAAGCCTTGGGGTATTGTATAGAGGGCGTAATTAAAACCACGACTTTCCTTGGGACGTTGATTCCCACACATTCTACAGTCTAAAACGACAGTTTGCAGCGCGATGAGCAACAAGAAGACGTTCTTGACAATCTTTGATACTGCTGACATCTCTCTGATGCTCCAACACTTCTCTAAGGACACAAGGCCTAGCAAACCCCTTGAACGTGATCTCACCACTTTGGAACGCATTGCTCCCCCAATGTTTGTTCTGGTGTACAGGGTGGAACCATTAGGGACTGACGAAAACCATTCGACGAAATTTGAGCGTGATCCGAAACAGTAATTGGTTCTTATGCTTTTTCAGTGCCCCTGTTTCACGCCCTCCGGTTGCGTGATCACGGAGGAGTGTGACAGTGAAAAGTGCCTGAATGCAACGGCAAAGGGTCCTTCTAAGGTCCCCAGCTCGGCAATAGACTCGGTGGAAGCTGCTCACATTTACTGAGAATTTTAAAAATGTGCCTTTGCAGAGGAAACGTGCATATTATGCGTAGTCTTATATGCCTGCTGGTAGGCAACTGGCGTCAGAGATGTTTGAATCAGTTGCCTGGCTGCAGACACATAGGGCTACTTCGCAGGTTTAATCTTGTGAAGATACAGCCATTAGTGATACACAATTTTTTTCTCTTTTTTCTAGCGTATGTTTCGCTTCTTACGCTATGTGATCAAAAGTATCCGGACACCTGGCTGAAAATGACTTACAAGTTCGTGGTGCCCTTCATCGGTAATGTTGAAGCCTTGATGTCAGTTTCTACTCTCGCAGGCACAGGCCTACGTTCAATCAGGTGCTGAAAGAATGAGATTTTCACTCTGCAGCGGAGTGTGCGATGATATGAAACTTCCTGGCAGATTAAACCTGTGTGCCCGACCGAGACTCGAACTCTGGACCTTTGCCTTTCGCGAGCAAGTGCTCTACCATCTGAGCCACCGAAGCACGACTCACGCCCGGTCTCACAGCTTCACTTCTGCCAGTATCTCGTCTCCTACCTTCCAAACTTTACAGAAGCTCTCCTGCGAACCTTGCAGAACTAGCACTTCTGAAAGAAAGGATACTGCGGAGACATGGCTTAGCCACAGCCTGGGGGATGTTTCCAGAATGAAATTTTCACTCTGCAGCGGAGTGTGCGCTGATATGAAACTTCCTGGCAGATTAAAACTGTGTGCCCGACTGAGACTTGAACTCGGGACCTTTGCCTTTCGCGGGCATGTGCTCCACCATCTTTTTTTTAAGTTCCATTTTGTTCTCTTTAGTTCGTTGCATCTGCTCTGGGCGGACGTCGTAAGACATCCATTTAAGTTCGTTGTTGATCTGTTAACTCAGTTTTTTTTAATTGCAGAGAGCACGTTACCCTCTGTCCGAACACGCTGACCTACCGTGCCGGCACTATCTGAGCTACCGAAGCACGACTCACGCCCGGTCTCACAGCTTTACTTAGGCCCATTCTTCATGGAGTGCTGCACTGAGGAGAGGTATCGATGTTGGCCGGTGAGGCCTGACACGAAGTCGGCGTTCAAAAACATCCCAAAGGTGTTCTATAGAATTCAGGTCAGGACTCTGTGCAGGCCAGTCTATTACAGGGATGTTATTGTCGTGTAACCACTCCGCCACAGGCCGTGCATTATGAACAGGTGCTCGATCGTGTTGGAAGATACAATTGCCATCCCCAAATTGCTCTTCAACAGTGGAAAGCAAAAAGGTGCTTAAAACATCAATGTAGGCCTGTGCTGTGATAGTGCCACGCAAAACATGGGGTGGAAGCACCCTCCATGAGAAAACAACACCACACCATAACATCACCACCTCCGTATTTTCTGTTGACACTACGCACGCCGGCAGATGACGTTCACCGGGGATTCGCTATACCCGTACCCTGCCATCGGATCGCCACATTGTGTACCGTGATTCTTCACACCATACAACGTTTTTCCACTGTTCAGTCGTCCACAGTTTACGCTCCCCACACCAAGTGACGCGTCGATTGGCATTTACCGGCTTGATGTACGGCTTATGATCATTAAATTCAAGTTTTCTCACCTCCCGCCTAACTGTCATAGCAGTTTCAGTGGATGCTGATGCAGTCTGGAATTCCTGTGTGATCGTCTGGATAGATGTCTGCCTATTGCACATTACAACCCTCCGGCGTTCTCTGTCAGTCAACAGACGAGGTCGGCCTGTACGCTTTTGTGCTGTACTTTCCCTTCACGTTTCCACTTCACTATCACATCGGAAACAGTGGACCTAGGGATGTTTAGGAGTGTGGAAATCTCGCGTACAGACGTGTAACACAAGTGACATCCAATCACCTGACCACGCTCGAAATCCGTGACTTCCGCAGAGTTCCCCATTCTGCTCTCTCACGGTGTCCAATGACTACTGAGGTCGCTGATACGGAGCAGTAAGTGGCAGCGCAATGCACCTACTATGAAAAATCTATGTTTGGGGGGCTGTCCGGATACTTTTGATGACATAGCGTTTCTTTTATGGTGGAACTTAGCTGTATTCGGTGATCATGTAGAGAAGTAATTGCAATTTACTTCTTTTTGTCTAACGGGTGAATATGTTTTCTTAATATTATTTGAATATGGAAAGTCTTTAAATTCTTTTATTTTTATCTGCATTTGTAATATTAACTGAGACGTGAAGAATTTCTATGTAAATCGTAGACATGAAAGCACATAGAGTGATATCGAAAGCACAACTGAGCAGTGATATGCAGTGAGGGAGTGCCAGTCAGTGTGTGTGTGTGTGTGTGTGTGTGTGTGTGTGTGTGTGTGTGCGTGTGTGTTTGTGTGTGGCTGTATGACGGGACGATCGTTGGTGTTTTGAGATGTAAAAGCTTCTTGATACAGTGAATTGTGGAAGTATATGACTGACGATTCGGATTTACCTTGCAGTGGAGTGCGTAGTGAAATTTGAAGTGATCGTTATCGAGAGAAAGATCTTACGGTTTGAGTAATACTAAATAGACTCTGTCACAACCTGGTACTGACAATGCTTTCACGAGCAGACATGGTAATTATTGCTACCATGTGAGTGAAACTGCTTTTACGGTTAACCGCATCGCGAGACCCAAGGCTCCATAAAATTGTGTAATAAATTTGTCTTTTTAGTGAAGAGCCGAGTGTTTGAAGCCGTAACTTTTGCGGTGAACATAATTATAACTGTGGAGCAGGTATAACAACGGTTTTAGTGACTGTGAATTTGCGATCGCGGTAGTCGTATGTAAATGCGACGAACAGTTATAACGCGCGGAAGGAAATTATCACGACCAGTGTATGAAGTACTGAAACGAGGTCTAGACGTGCATAACGACGTGCAGATGCCAAACCTGTAGAATCACCAACGATTAAGTCTATTCAGGCACTGCGGATGACTTTGCAGCCTAACCAAGAAAATACTTCACCTACATAATTCGCTGGGGAAACAACAGACGGAGATGCTACAATAACTTCGTGTGCAACATCACGAACCGGCGCCGTCAGCTCAACACGCCGCCACAGGTCTCCAACAACGAACAGAAAAGCTGTGCCCTCGCCCCAGTTGAAGATTTCAGCAGTTCAGATTGTAAATCATTTGTTTCATTATAAAACTATTTTGCTACGTGAATAAAATTGCTTGAAATGGATGATTAACTTTCAGTGTAGCTTTGTTGCCCCACCATCAGTCGTAAGTATTTTGCTTTTATTTAAACTATCTCTTTCTTTTAAATTAATGTTGCTGCAGTGGTATGTGTATTGTGTGCTTTTGAGGGCTTGTGCTACAAACGCGTGTGCAGTGTTATCTTCAGAGTGAGTTGGCATCCCTTATGTTTCAGAGGCCGCGCGCGAAAATCGTGGCGTCCACCGTTAGTTTCTGGACCTCGACCAGTAGAATTAAAGCTACTTATTCGCTATTGGTCTAAGCTTCGCAGCGAGGGTAAACTGAATGTTACAACTGTCAAACCACGCAGGTTATGTTTAAATCGTACTTAGAGTCATGTTATCATACTTTCACGAGTGATAACTTGGTTATCGAAGGTTGCGGATATAGGTCAACAGATGTATAGTCTAATGCAGGGCCGCACAAGGTGCATGCACCGGTGCATCGCACAGTGCAGAGTGCAGAAGACGGCTGCGCTATGTTGACGACGGTGCAGACCCCCCACTGTTCGGCTTTGCGCACCAGCGCTGCCTCTCACTTCCTTAGCTCGTGTCGCTCGCGCCGCCTGTCTCGACCTGTTTCAAAGCTTTTACCCTGTTGTCTTCGTCATTGCCGAATACTAAAGTACGCTAGGTGGAGTGCTTAGTTTGGTGTACCGGTACAAAAGAGATTTATATAATAACTGTAATGGTAACAATTTTAAATGTGGTTTCAACACAAATGTATCTTCCTATGTGCTCTTTATTTTATTTGCAATTATGCTACTAAGATCTGGAACAAGAGATTGGCTGACTGGCTGACAGCAATTCTGTAAGAATTTTTTTAAATTACAATTAGAAATACTCTCACGCAATCTAGTTTTTGTACAAGACAAAACAGAAAAAAACCTTTCACATACGCAAGTGGAACCAAACATAGGAATAATCTTCGCTGCTTCACTGTGTAACTTGGGCAATTCTTCCTTCGGCAAATCCTGGTAGAATAGGAGCAAACCTTTTGTATTGTAAAACACATCCTTTCTGTGAATATCGTTTTGCAAATCAGTTGGTTTGAAATGTAAATCTGAAGGCGCACTTTCAATATCCATCGAAAAAGGTTTCACAAAACATCGAGAACTGGCTGCAGGTAAGTAATTTCCTGAAACAATAACTAAGCCAATGTTACTAAATGAAAGTAATGTAAGCCGTTGTTTCGAAGTACTAAAATGAGATAGATTTTAATAAACATGTAATGTGTACTATTGGTTTTAATGTAATGTTACACTTGCATATGTAACGCAATCTCCTTTATTTAGGTGTATGTCATATACCGGCACATTACCTGGAATCGGTCGTTAAACGCATTTTCAAGGGATTGTAGCACCTCGACGTATTTTTCAAAGCGCGCTCCTTCCTACACAGATGATGTCAAACAAAAACATAGTACCGTTTTGATTAGAGCGGCTATAAAAACCAGGCTGTTTTAATAAAGGTACAATTTATATCTCGCTTACCTAGTTTAGGAAACTGTTGCGTATTTTTTTCTGAAAGGTCGTTTTTGAGGAGCTTCAGTTTATACTGGAAAGCGTTTATTTTGCTGATCATATCGTTGATGAGATTGTTTTCTTTTTGTAGTTTCAGCCTTAAAGCATTTAGAAGAGCCATAATGTCTGCTAAAAATCCTAAATCAGCTACCCATTCAGGTTCATAAAAAAGTGGCTCCGGACGTCCTTTGCTCTCCAAAAACTGAGTCACAGTGTGGCGTAGTCGAAAAATTCGGGAAATCACTTTCCCTTTGCTCAGCCAGCGCACCTCAACGTGGTAAGGAATATCTGGATACTCCAAAGGAAATCAAAAATTCTTTGAATTGACGATGAGTGAGTCCATGAAAACGAATGTAGTTCACGATACGCACCACTACCCTCATTACATCTTGAAGACAGATAACTTTCGCACAAAGAGCCTCTTGGTGTGCAAAACAATGAACGGAAGATAAATTCGGCATGTGAAGTTTTTTCCGCAGTAGGCCAATAAACCCCTTTGCTTTAGCGCACATTGCTGGTGCCCCGTCTGTGGTTACGGAAAACAGCTTTCCCCAAGGGAGTCCCATTCCTTCAGCTGCCATTTCAACAGCTGCTAAAATATCCCCCCTGTAACAGTGTCCTTCAACGAAATCAAATCCAGGAGCTCTTCCACGCAAAAATATTGCTAACTGAGCCGTGTCGTTAATATCCGTGGACTCATCAAGTGCGATGGAGTACGCTAGGAAGTTTTCAATTTTGGCTGCCAGTTGTTCATGCAAATTCTCAGCAATGTCGTTGATTCTCCGATATATTGTCATTCTGGAATGTGGTGTTCTGCTGTACGCGGGAGCTAATGTGGGATTCATTGTCTCTAATACGTCCAACATAATGTTTTTTATTAATGGTCCGTCCATAAATGGCCTCCCAGCTCTTGCTAAACGTAGAGCAACTTTGTAACTAGCTCTGAGAGTCATTTCGCCACACCCCTCACCTTCTTCACCCTAAAGTAGAGAAAAAAGATGTGTTAGAAACAATTTATGCGAAAACGAAAACTAAGGAATCTAAACAAATTTTATTTCGTTTCGCATGACCTTTAACCAAATTATGCATGCTAAAGTACTTGCAACAAACCTCGTTTGTAGACACAGAATTCTCTTCTGCAAGAGTTTGCAACTTCCGTAATTCTTCCTCTCTGGCATCCCCTGTTATATCACTATACTTTTCTGAATGCAATTTGCTGTAGTGCCTTTCAGTAGACGATTTTCTGACACACGTAATTAGTGTACCGCAGATTAGACATTTGGCTTTAACGTCACAACGCACAAAAAACTTTAAATTGACTTTCGGCAATTTTCCCTTTTTTTGGAGCAGATGGTTCCATTATTCCGGTAATTGTCTTGCGCTTACGTATTCCAATGTTGACTCAGCCGTCTGGCAGCGCATTCGGCAGCGCACAGCGTCGGCCTCACCTAGCAAGTAGCCCGCATCTCGTGGTCGTGCGGTAGCGTTCTCGCTTCCCGCGCCCGGGTTCCCGGGTTCGATTCCCGGCGGGGTCAGGGATTTTCCCTGCCTCGTGATGGCTGGGTGTTGTGTGTTGTCCTTAGGTTAGTTAGGTTTAAGTAGTTCTAAGTTCTAGGGGACTGATGTCCATAGATGTTAAGTCCCACAGTGCTCGGAGCCAGTTGAACCATTTTTTCACTTAGCAAGCAGAGTTGAGGCGAAGTATGCCGAGTTGAACCGATGCACAGTGCACGCACTCGCTGCAACTCGCTTTGCACGCGTTGTTTGTAGAATTAGTAACAGAACTGTGTGTGATTTACATAATTTGGTATCTAGACGGAATCTACGTCAACACAATCCGCTAGAAAAATGAATTCTTATGCCGCGCGGGATTAGCCGAGCGGTCTGGGCCGCTGCAGTGCCTCAGTAACTTTCTTTAATCGTGTCACATATACGAACAGTTAAGCTCACCGTGCCTTTCTAAGTCTAGCAAGCACGTCACAGGACAGGAAACTCTAGTGCTTGACTGTGCGGCTGGTCCCCGTGGAGGTTCGAGTCCTCCCTCGGGCATGGGTGTGTGTGTTTGTCCTTAGGATAATTTAGGTTAACTAGTGTGTAAGCTTAGGGGCTGAATACCTTAGTAGTTAAGTCCCATAAGATTTCACACACATTTGAGCATTTTTTTTAAAATTCTTCTAGGGCGAAACGATCAGACATCAACTCAGGTTATTTCTAACAAAACTCCGTATAAATACATGTTCTGTAAGCTCACGAAGTACGCCGGTGAAATCCATTTTCTGTACGCTCTGTAAAGGTACATTTTTTAATTCTCAATAAATATAGGCGGCTGTCACCGAGGAGGATGCCGAACCGGGGCCTTAGAGGAACCCTTTGCCGTTGTATTTACGCGTGTGTCAATGTCGCGCACCTTCGTGATCATGCCACCGGAGGCCGTGAAACACGGGCACTGAAACGCATAAGAACCCTTTGCTCCTTCGGATTACATTCAGATTTCCTCGAATGGTTTTGAACGGTCCTTTGCGGTTCCATCCTAAACACCAGAGCAAAATTGGCGGTCGCTCTGCACTCCAAAGGGGTGAATTCACGTACGAAGGGGATGCTAGACCAAGGTGTTCTTAAGAATGGTCTAAGCGTCAGAGAGCTGTCAACAGCATCAAAGGTTGTCAAAAACGTCTTCCATTTACTCATCGCACTGAAAGCTCTCGAATTCGACTGAAAACTGTGAAGGGGTCAACGTCCCAAGAAAAGAGGTCGTTTCAGTCAGAGGCGAGCAGCGAGCCTGCGCGGCCCTCCATGACTGCGCGTCGACCCTCGACTCGCGCTGCCAGGTGGTCAGAACGAGAGACCTGCCGGACACCCTTGCGGCTCAGCTGCTCGTAACGTCGCGCCAACGACAGACACCACACCGCCGCGGGCGCAACACGAAATCTCTCCGGCCCGTATGCTAGCAGTTTTTTGCTTCGCACAGTATTTACCGATTCAGTACTTAACCTCCGGGGTTGCATTAAGACAGCTGATGGTTGTAACACCAGGAACAAGATGGGTACACAAATCTCCACCATTGCTTTTAATTGTTAAATCAGCTTATTGTTAGGTTCTTATAAAAAGCTCTATACCTTACGATGCAGTTAATTTTATTAAAGGTCGCCCTGTTAATTACCGAATTTTTGTGATACTACACTCCTGGAAATTGAAATAAGAACACCGTGAATTCATTGTCCCAGGAAGGGGAAACTTTATTGACACATTCCTGGGGTCAGATACATCACATGATCACACTGACGGAACCACAGGCACATAGACACAAGCAACAGAGCATGCACAATGTCGGCACTAGTACAGTGTATATCCACCTTTCGCAGCAATGCAGGCTGATATTCTCCCATGGAGACGATCGTAGAGATGCTGGATGTAGTCCTGTGGAACGGCTTGCCATGTCATTTCCACTTGGCGCCTCAGTTGGACCAGCGTTCGTGCTGGACGTGCAGACCGCGTGAGACGACGCTTCATCCAGTCCCAAACATGCTCAATGGGGGACAGATCCGGAGATCTTGCTGGCCAGGGTAGTTGACTTACACCTTCTAGAGCACGTTGGGTGGCACGGGATACATGCGGACGTGCATTGTCCTGTTGGAACAGCAAGTTCCCTTGCCGGTCTAGGAATGGTAGAAAGATGGGTTCGATGACGGTTTGGATGTACCGTGCACTATTCAGTGTCCCCTCGACGATCACCAGAGGTGTACGGCCAGTGTAGGAGGTCGCTCCACACACCACGATGCCGGGTGTTGGCCCTGTGTGCCTCGGTCGTATGCAGTCCTGATTGTGGCGCTCACCTGCACGGCGCCAAACACGCATACGACCATCATTGGCACCAAGGCAGAAGCGACTCTCATCGCTGAAGACGACACGTCTCCATTCGTCCCTCCATTCACGCCTGTCGCGACACCAGTGGAGGCGGGCTGCACGATGTTGGGGCGTGAGCGGAAGACGGCCTAACGGTGTGCGGGACCGTAGCCCAGCTTCATGGAGACGGTTGCGAATGGTCCTCGCCGATACCCCAGGAGCAACAGTGTCCCTAATTTGCTGGGAAGTGGCGGTGCGGTCCCCTACGGCACTACGTAGGATCCTACGGTCTTGGCGTGCATCCGTGCGTCGCTGCGGTCCGGTCCCAGGTCGACGGGCACGTGCACCTTCCGCCGACCACTGACGACAACATCGATGTACTGTGGAGACCTCACGCCCCACGTATTGAGCAATTCGGCGGTACGTCCACCCAGCCTCCCGCATGCCCACTATACGCCCTCGCTCAAAGTCAGTCAACTGCACATACGGTTCACGTCCACACTGTCGCGGCATGCTACCAGTGTTAAAGACTGCGATGGAGCTCCGTATGCCACGGCAAACTGGCTGACACTGACGGCGGCGGTGCAAAAATGCTGTGCAGCTAGCGTCATTCGACGGCCAACACCGCGGTTCCTGGTGTGTCCGCTGTGCCTTGCGTGTGATCATTGCTTGTACAGCCCTCTCGCAGTGTCCGGAGCAAGTATGGTGGGTCTGACACACCGGTGTCAATGTGTTCTTTTTTCCATTTCCAGGAGTGTATATGAGGAAATGTCAAGTATCTAAAAGTTTTTGTCGACGCACACTGAAGTTAGAAGGTTCTATCACGGCACAATTGTTCTCACATTGCACACCCTTTCCACGTTTCGGGTGTGTCGGCACTGAGGCTGCGTTATCTGTATGACTTTTTCCAAAAAATACATCACACCAGCATCGAGGACAAATATGTTACATCGCGTTACTGTTAATGAATTTGGTGCATTGTTCACATTAATTTACGTCTTTTCACTATTGTATGACGAAACATCGAGGACGTCAGTATTGGCAAAATATTTACTAAGTATAGCTAAATAACATTACAAACAGAAGCTAAACGATGTCAAACTTAGTGTAAGGAGGGCTATGCGTGAAGCGTTCAGTGAATTCGAAAGTGAAATTCTATGTACCGACTTGACAGAAAATCCTAGGAAGTTCTGGTCTTACGTTAAATCAGTAAGTGGATCGAAACAGCATATCCAGACACTCTGGGGTGATAATGGAATTGAAACAGAGGATGACACGCGTAAAACTGAAATACTAAACACTTCTTCTCTAAATCCTGGCACAAACGAAAAAATCGCTGACATCGAAATAAGTGTCCAAGGAATAGAAAAGCAACTGAAATCACTCAACAGAGGAGAGTCCACTGGACCTGATGGGATACCAATTCGATTGTACACAGAGTACGCGAAAGAACTTGCCCCCTTCTAACATCCGCGTACCGCAAGTCTCTACAGGAACGGAAGGTTCCAAATGGTTGGAAAAGAGCACAGGTAGTCCCAGTCTTCAAGAAGGGTCGTCGAGGATATGCGCAAAACTATAGGCCTATATCTCTGACATCGATCTCTTGTAGAATTTTAGAACATGATTTTTGCTCGAGTGTCATGTCGTTTTTGGAAACCCAGAATCTACTCTGTAGGAATCAAAATGGATTCCGGAAACAGCGATCGTGAGAGATCCAACTCGCTTTATTTCTTCATGAGACCCAGAAAATAGTTATAGGCTCCCAGATAGATGCTATTTTCCTTGACTTCCGGAAGGCGTTCGATACAATTCCGCACTGTCGCCTGATAAATAAAGTAAGAGCCTATGGAATATCAGACCAGCTGTGTGACTGGATTGAAGAGTTTTTAGCAAACAGAACACAGCATGTTGTTATCAATGGAGAGACGTCTACAGACGTTAAAGTAACCTCTGGCGTACCACAGGGGAGTGTTATGGGACCATTGCTTTTCACAATATATATAAATGACCTAGTAGATAGTGTCGGAAGTTCCATGCGCCTTTTCGCGGATGATGCTGTAGTATACAGAGACGTTGCAGCATTAGAAAATTGTAGCGAAATGCAGGAAGATCTGCAGCGGATAGGCACTTGGTGCAGGGAGTGGCAACTGATCCTTAACATAGACAAATGTAATGTATTGCGAATACATAGAAAGAAGGATCCTTTATTGTATGATTATATGACAGCGGAACAAACACTGGTAGCAGTTACTTCTGTAAAATATCTGGGAGTATGCGTGCGGAACGATTTGAAATTGAATGATCATATAAAATTAATTGTTGGTAAGGCGGGTACCAGGTTGAGATACATTAGGAGAGTCCTTAGAAAATGTAGTCCATCAACAAAGGAGGTGGCTTACAAAACACTCGTTAGACCTATACTTGAGTATTGCTCATCAGTGTGGGATCCGTACCAGATCGGGTTGACAGAGGAGATAGAGAAGAGCCAAAGAAGAGCTGTGCGTTTCGTCACAGGGTTATTTGGTAATTGTGATAGTGTTACGAAGATGTTTAGCAAACTCAAGTGGCAGACCCTGCAAGAGAGGCGCTCTGCATCGCGGTGTAGCTTGCTGTCCAGGTTTCGAGAGGTTGCGTTTCTGGATGAAGTATCGGATATATTGCTTTCCCCTACTTATACCTCCCGAGGAGCTCACGAATGTAAAATTAGAGAGATTCGAGCGCGCACAGAGGCTTTCCGGCTGTCGTTCTTTTCGCGAACCACGCGCGACCGGAACAGGAAAGGGAGGTAACGAAGTAACACGTAAAGTACCCTCATCCACACACCGTTGGGTGGCTTGCGAAGTATACATGTAGATGTAGACGTAGATTTAACTCATAGTGCACCACATCTGGAACGTGATGCCGCATAAACTCTCTGTCACCCAACCATCGAGAACTGTTTCAGATTACGTACCTATGGTACTAGAAATACTGCAAGCAAACCCATTGACTTTGTTTCCATTTTCTCCCTTAAGAGGTTTCGCGTCCTTGCTTTCAGCAGTGCTGCTTCCCGAAAATGTTTGACAGTATTGAAGCACCACCGTCTGCTTCAAACACGACCTTATATCCAATTATGAGTGTTTAAAATATTTAAAGAAAATATAAATTTCATTTATAAATGCGTCGTCTTACACATACGGGAGTTCTTACCTCACTGTCCGCTGCACTCTGAGCACAGTGTTCCTGTCGCTGGCACACCCATTGCACAAGCAACTGCGACGTCGAATCACTGTCGGCTTCCATAACCTTGGTATCCCTCTGGATAAAAATTAATCTGTCAGCTACCTGGTCATTTCAGTTCCCAAACTAGCGTATTTTTTTCGAAATCAAGTATAACCTCAGCAATTTGTTCATGATGCATAAACACGGATTTTTGCGTGACACACAACGTATTCCAGCGGGTCTCAACGTGCTGGTTCACGGTAAATTACAACCGTGAATCTATCATATGACCACTACTTTTTAAGTAAGTTACGGAATATTTCCTTGATTCCAACGGTAGGTAAGGATTACGACAATATTGCTTTAACCTTTTTTCCTCAAAGGTGTGGCGAAGAAAAGTGCTGAAGGAGTGGTTGTTGTACGGAAGGAGGCACCAGTTCTCTAGGAACTTTCTCATATTTGTCCCCTGATCGGTGACGAACGTAACGTACACGAGATGGATCGCAAATATGCTAACTTCCTTACACCAATCAAAATTAGTTTTGCATCACCTCGGTCCCCAGAGTTCCGGAACCTGCACAGAAAATTGGACTATAGATCAACATAAACATCATTTCCGCCCTTTTTATTGCTCATGAAAACCACACATTGCATGTTGTACCACCATACAGCGAGACCTTCAGATGTTGTGATCAGATTGCTGAACACACTGGTACCTCTAAAACCCAGTAGCACGTCCTCTTGCATTGATGCATTCCTGTATCCGTCGCAGCACACTATCCACAAGTTTATCAAGGCACTGTTGGTCCAGATTGTCTCACTTCTCAACGGCGATTCAGCGTAGATCCCTCAGAGTGGCTAGTTGGTCACGTCGTCCATAAACGGCCCTTTTAATCTATCCCAGACATGTTCTATAGGGTTCATGTCTGGAGAACATGCTCGCCTCTCTAGTTGTTATTCTGAAGGAAGTAATTCACAACATGTGCATGATATGAGCGCGAATTGTGTCCATGAAGACGAATGCTTCGCCAATATGCTGCCGATAAGGTTGAACTATCGGTCGGAGGATAGCCTTCACGTATTGTACAGCCATTACGAGGCCTTCCATGACCACCAGTAGCGTACGTCGGACCCACATACTGCCACCCCAAAACAGCAGGGAACCTCCACCTTGTTACACTCATTGGACAGTTTATCAAAGTCGTTCAGCCAGACCGGATTGCCTCCAAACACGTCTCCAACGACTGTCTGGTTGAAGTCATATGCGACACCCATCGGTGAAGAGAATGTGATGCCAGTCCTAAGCGGTCCATTTGGCCTGTTGTTAGGCTCATCTGTACCGCCTAGCGTGGTATTGTGGTTGAAAAGATGGACCTCGCCACGGACTTCAGGACTGAAGTTGCACATCATGTGGCCTATTGCACAAAGTTTGAGTCATAACACGACGTCCTGTGGCTGCACAAAAAGCATGATTCAACATGGTGGCGTTGCTGTCAGGATTCCTCCAAGCCATAATCCATTCAAAGCGGTCATCCACTGTAGTAGTAGCCCTTGGGCTTCGTGAGCGAGGGTGTCATCAACAGTTCCTGTCTCTCTGTAACTCCGAACAACATCGCTTTGGTTCACTTCGAACGCCTGGACACTTCCCTTGTTGAGAGACCTTCCTGGCACAAAGTAACAATGTGGACCCGATGGAATTGCAGTATGGGCAGCCGTTATGCCCGAGCGGTTCTAGGCGCTTCAGTCTGGAACTGAGCGACTGCTATGGTCGCAGGTTCAAATCCTGCCTTGGCCATGGATGTGTGTGATGTCCTTAGGTTAGTTAGGTTTAAGTAGTTCTAAGTTCTAGGGGACTGATGACCTCAGAAGTTAAGTCCCATAGTGCTCAGAGCCATGGCATGCGTGAACTACAGACAACATAAGCTGTGTACCTCCTTCCTAGTGGAATGATTGGAAATGTTCGGCTGTCTGACCTCCTCTTTCTAATAGACGCTGCTCATCCATGGTTGTTTACATCTATAGGTGGATAGTGACATCACTGAACAGTCAAAGCGCCTGTGACTGTGATACAATATCCACAATAAACATCTATCTTCAGGAGTTCTGGGAGCCAGGGTGAGTATTGGGGCAAAGAGGGTTCTGCCCCACAGGGTGCCCCAGAGATTCTGTCATTATGTCATCCAAGATGACGGCGATGACCTCATCAATTGATGTCAGCTGATGATGTCATCCAAGATTCTGCCCCACAGGGTGTCCCAACAGTTACATCACAGTGATGTTTATTTATTTATTTATTTACTCGTCAAGTTCCGTAGGACCAAATTGAGGAACAAATCTCCAAGGTCATGGAACTTGTCAGTACATATACTTACAACATAAAAGTAATAACAGATAAAAATAAATGTTCATGAATCTGCAAGAAAATCAGTCCATAAGTTTAAGCAAACGCTATCAGCTACACAATGAGAATCAGCTTAATTGTTCAAGGAACTCCTCGACAGAATAGAAGGAGTGACCCATGAGGAAACTCTTCAGTTTCGATTTGAAATCGCGTGAATTACTGCTTAGATTTTTCAATTCGAGAGGCAGCTTATTGAAAATGGATGCAGCAGTATGCTGCACACCTTTTTGCACAAGAGTTAAGGAAGTCCGATCTAAATGGAGGTTTGATTTCTGCCGAGTATTAACCGAGTGAAAGCTGCTTATTGTTGGAAATAAACTAATATTGGTAACAAGAAACGACAATAAGGAATATACATATTGAGAGGCGAATGTGAACTCGTGAACAGAGGTCGACAAGAGGTTCGTGAACTCACACCACTTATTGCCCGAACCGCCCATTTCTGAGCCAAAAATATCCATCTAGATTGGGAAGAGTTACCCAAAAACATAATACCATACGACATAAGTGAATGAAAATAAGCAAAGTAGACTAATTTACGTGTCGAAGGATCACTCACTTTCGATACCATTCGAACAGTGAAAATGGCAATATTAAGTCTTTGAACAAGATCCTGAATGTGGGCTTTCCACAACAGCTTACTATCTATCTGAGCACCTAGGAATTTGAACTGTTCAGTTTCACTAATCATATGCCCATTCTGTGAGATTAAAACGTCAGGTTTTGTTGAATTGTTTGTTAGAAACTGTAAAAACTGAGTCTTACTGTGATTTAACGTTACTTTATTTTCTACAAGCCAGGAACTGAGGTCATGTACTGCACTACTTGAAACCGAGTCAATGTTCACACAACATCCTTTACTACCAATTTAGTGTCATCACCATACAGAAATATTTTAGAGTTGCCCATAATACTAGAGGGCATATCATTTATATAAATAACGAACAGGAGCGGTCCCAACACTGATCCCTGGGGCACCCCCCACTTGACAGTACCACACTCAGATCCCACATCACAGCCGTTATCAACATTGTGAATAATGACCTTTTGCTGCATGTTGCCAAAATAAGAGGTGAACCAATTATGAGCTACTGCCCTTATTCCGTAATGGTCCAACTTCTAGAGCAATATTGTGGGATCAACACAGTCAAATGCCTTTGTTAAATCAAAATATACGCCAAGCTTTCCAAACTTTTTGTTTAGCCCATCCAATACCTCACAGAGAAAAGAGAATATCGCATTTTCAGTTGTCAAGCGACTTATAAAGCTGAACTGTACATTTGATAGCAAATCGTGTGATATAGAATGACCAATTAACCTTACATACACAGCCTTTTCGATAACTTTTGCAAACACTGATGGCATAGAAATAGGTCTAAAATTATCTACATTATCCCTTTCTCCTTCTTTATAAAGCGGCTTTACTACAGAGTATTTTAATCGCTCAGGAAACTGACCATTCCTAAAGGAAAAATTACAAATATGGCTAAATACAGGGCTAAGATGTGCAGCACAGTACTTTAATATTCTACTAGACACTCCATTATAACCATGAGAGTCCTTAGTCTTCAGTGATTTGATTATTGTCTCAATCTCCCTCTTGTCTGTATCACAGAGGAGTATTTCAGACGTCAATCTCGGAAAGGCATTCGCTAAGAAATTTATATGATTTCCTGTAGAAACCAAATGTCACTCAATATGGCGGTGAAAACGTCTCCCCAATCCAGGAGAGTTCTACTCCACAGGTGCCCCAACAATTCCGTCATACAGCATGGCGGCCAAGACGTCATTCAAGATGGCGGATTTTGGCGAAAGTTTGAATTTTGGTGGGAAGGTAGGTCACTTGGGCTACCGCCACTAACCTAACTCCCTCACCCAGAAAGGGCGAGAAGTTCAAATTCCGTCAGGACATTGCAACACAACTCTACTAACATAAGAAAGTGGTGGGAAGATAGGTCAATTGGGCTACCTCCACTAACCCAATTCATCCACCTGCCACCTCGTCCTAGGAAATGGCAGGGAGAGGACTTGACCTGTGCTAGACGTAAGTGTTTATTATTTTGCATGCACTATTTATTTAAACAATTTGATGCAGTACAGCCATCTGGTCTGTTCACTATGAGGTCTGGACTCCAACAGAACTAGTAAACAGTACCACCGCCAGAGGGCGCTCCTATCTCTGACGTAATCCAAGATGGCCTCCATGACGTCAACTGATGGTGCAAGTACCATTATCCAAGATGGCGTGAAGAAGTGTGTTTGCCACGAGGCCCAGGTCTAGTGCACAGTACCACCACCAGAGAGCGCTGTCGTCCATTCCACGATGTAATCCAAGATGGCGGTCTGGAGGTGAAGAGGAAGGGTCTCACACCAGGAAATTCAAGGTTATATTGCTTATTTATAAAAAAAAAATCTGTTTGTGGTGGGTGGATTTCTCTTGCTCAACATTCTCTGCTGTTTGGAAACACGTAGGTCTTGTAAGAAGTAATTACATAGAGCAAACATGTTGCATAACCTAATGCCTGGCTCTGTATTCTGGGTGTCTTAACCTAATGTTCGTCCCTTTGTCATCACTTAACCTATATTTCTGTTCAGTAGTTTTCCATGTCACCCCCAGTTCCTTAAACTACTCCACCGCCATTGATACCAAATTAAATAATTAGTAACGTCCTCCTACCATTTTCTGGTACACTTTCCGAATTTCACATGCTTTTGAACGCCTTTTCTGATGCATTCTTCTTTGTCACCCATCCTCTTAAACTATTGCAATGCGTTTCACATAAAAATTATGCAAATTAACCTAGTGTTCTGATCTTAGCCAGCCGTTCTGCTCCATGTCACCCACTCAAGCACACTTTCCCCTGAACTATTGTACCCCTAACACCACGTTGAAATAAAAATTTATGCAAATTTATTAAATCGTTATTTTTTACATGTATGGGGTACCATTTTTTTAATTTGCAGCGTCCTATTGGTCGGTGAAATCGATGGAATACAGTTTAAACAAAAGTTCGCCAATAGAAAACACATCCTGCCACTCGACGCCCGATGCTGCCACCACTCCCGTTGCCACCGCAGCCACTGCCGTAACTGTTCCTGGCTCCAACCCCACCCCAGCCGTTGCTGCCACAGCACTGTTCTGGCGTCCAAGTACTGCCCTCCCTGAGGCTAGCGGGTTAGGGCTACAGCATCCAGGCTGCTCACAGCGGCCCGATTCTGCAGTGTCTTCTCCTCCACCGTCACATCCTCGCCGATCACGTGAGGTACAGCACACACCCCTGTCCACCTCGACACAGAACTCCAAGGCACGCTCACACTGATCCCATATGCGAAACACCTCTGGGCAGCATGTGTGTTTACTGTTGCTGACGCTATACCTAGAGAGCCCTAGAGAGCCTAATGGGTCATATGACTGCGTCCAGCCTTGCTTACCTGCCCCCCCCCCCCCCCCCCCCCCGTTACTGACGCCACGTTTAGTTGTAAGTACAGCGATAAAATATATTAAAATATATGTATATATGTGTGAACGATTTCGTAGGATGATTCTGTCTATGTATGGTCTGTGGTGGGCCTAATTCAGGTTTCCCATCAATGGCAGGAACCGTCTGAACACAAAGGTCTGTCGGAATGCAGGAATGTAGCTGAGTTAACTGTGTTGTCCTCCAGACGGGAGAATAACGAACGAATACTTAGTATGTGTTGAGCAGCTTTCATGATCGCATGAAAATTTGAGAAGATTGAATAGGGACGTGTGTTGGCACTGGACCGTTATTCCCTCCGATGTAGATTGTTTGGTTGACTGCTTCTGCACATTTCGCGCCTTCATTTTGTTGAGGAAGCATGGATTGTGGTGTGTGCATCTAGCAGGTGAAAATTTCGCCCCTTTATTTAGTTGAGGGAACATCGACTATGGTGTGTGTATATATCAGGTGAAAGATACATTTGCCGGTTCTCGAGACATGAGAAACACCTTTGTTAACTTTGTAAATTATAGGGATGATTTGGAATCTATTACATCACCAACGTCGGTATTTGCAAGTAGAAATATCATTTTCCTCTATTTGTTTCGAGTTCTCACGTAAAGGACTTCGCAGATGGGACAAGTTTCTAGTTACTCAGTTGCCTAGAGTACACTCCACCTCGCTAAGGTTTGGGGTTTGACGAGAAATACTTTCCAGTCTTTATCTGGGGAATTATGTTGTGCGAGCGATCGGTAGGATGCTGCTGTGTGCTTGATATCGAGAAGTACTGCGAAGATGGTATAATATTATGGCAAACCATGTTAAAATACATGTCTTCAAGTAGTCCCTGAGTCTGGAGATTGGTGTAGAAAAGCGACCAAGCAAGCAGGTACAGACCAGAAACAGTAACTTGTTTGTGCTGAGCCGAAATGTGCCCGAATTTGTAGAACAGTTCTGAGAGTGACTTCGGTACGCTGAGTGTGCCCTGGTCAACCATCGGGGCTGGAGGACCGTTGATCTCACATGGGAATTTCTAGTTCTGCAAGGAGTGTATAGTGTGCTGCCTGTCTTCTGGCATATGTACGAATGATGTAAGAGGGATGATTTTGTACGGTACAGGATAGGAAATGTATGTTTACTACATCGGCACAGCATGCGATGATATATTGCCACGTTGGAGACCAGTTTCATGCTCTAATATTCAAGCTCTTGTCCTCAGTGGGAGAGCACTGTAATTGAGTAAGAGTCTTTCTGTATCTGACGATATGTAGGAGCCCTTGCAGCGCATAATTGTCGGTGCAGTATGGCTATCTGTGTAAAATAGTTTCTTTGCCACTGAAAGTCTCATCAGCAGAAAGAAAGAAAAGGTGGATGGTGCTTCCATACTGGCTGCATCAGTAATTTGGAGGGTAAATGCGCTAAGAGCCAATCATAATCCCCCATTCATTCACACAACATCCTTTTTGCTGGGGTATAGGAGTCTCTACATAGCGATAAGAACATTTGCATACTTTGAGAGCAGGAAGGGTAGCATGTGATGGACGGGGTGCCACATTAGGACTGTGAGGAAGAATGCATTCAAGGTTATTCTGAGCTATTTTCGTGAACAGGTCCTGTTAAGACATGAATTTACATGCGGAGAAGGTGAGACATCATAAAAGCTCCTATAAAAGCGACCATCAACTAATTCTGGGACATACTACAGTTTCCGAGAGGTCAATTCGGTTCTTATTTCACATAGCCATGTGACGTCAGTATAACATTGAGAACCTTTTAGATGAAGAGTCGCCATGCAGGAGTTTCGCGGCGAGGCATCAGTCACGGTGGGGCAGGTAAGCAAGGCTGGACGCAACTTGTATGGCCTGTTAGGATCGCTAGGGTGAAAGCTGTGCTATACTGTAACATATTTCTATAGCATAGTCTGTGACATCAGTATACACAGGTATAGCGTCAGCAACGGTAAACACATGTGCTGCCCTGAGGCATTTTGCTTATGGGATTGGTGTGAGCATGTCTTGGAGTTCTGTGTCAAGGTGGACAGGGGTGTATGCTGTACCTCACATGATCGGCGAGGATGTGACGGGGGAGGAGGAGACACTGCAGAATCGCGTCTCTGTGAGCAGCCTGGATGCTGTAGCCCTAACCCGCTAGCCTGAGGGAGGGCAGCCCATGGACACTAGCACAGTGGTGTGGTGGCCGTGGCCAGCTTTGTGTCGGGGCCTGGGGCAGCTGTCGCAGCGGCAGTCGGCGGCAGGGGCAGCAGTGGTGTCGAGCATCGAGTGGTGAGATGTGTTTTTTTATTAGCGATCTTTTGTTTAAACTGTATTTCATCGATTTCACCGACCAATATGATGCTGCAAATTGAAAAAAAAGGTACCCCATACACGTGAAGAACATCGATATAATTAATTTGCATAATTTTTTATATCAATGTGGTGTTAGCAGTACATTAATTAAGGGGAGGGTGTGTGTGAGTGGGTGACATGGAGCAGAACGGCAGGCTAAGTGCAGAACACTAGGTTAATTTGCATAATTTTTATGTAAAACGCAGTGCAATAGTTTAAGGGGATTGGTGGCAAAGAAGAATGCACCAGAAATGGCATTCAAAAGCATGTGAAATTCGAAAAGTGTACCAGAAAATGGTGGGAGGACGTTACTAATTATTTAATTTGGAATCAATGGCGGTGTGGTTCCTGGTGTGGGTTCCTGTAGTCATGTCCTAGTTCATGAACCACAGGCAACGTATGAGTGGCCAAGTAGGTGGTCCCGACAGTCAGGATACCATTCGATGAGATTTCGGGATTGCAGCCGGATCACGTTGACTTCTTGCCACGATATTTCGGCTGGCAATCGTCCAGCCATCTTCAGGTGAGTGTGCGTCACTGGAGACTGCAAGTTCCGGGAGTCAGCTTTATAGCAAAAAATTGGCGCGAAAACGCATGCGCATTGGCCACCGTCACAGGAGCGTCCTCTGTCGAAGTCCGCGCCCTCTGGAGCTACTGTTCTATCTTTGGAGCGCAGGCACATGCGTAAAGGTGAAAACTACATGTCCGCCCTCTGTCGGAATGCGCGCCCGCGTCGCTAAAAACAGACGTCAGATGTCGCTAGACGTGTCATTTAGAATAAACCGTCTTCTCTCAGAGGAAATTAGAGAGATCACCGGGTCCCAAGCCTTGTCCAGTTGAAAACCGCCGTCACGATTTATAAGATTTTGCGCTAGGCGTATCTCCACAGATTCTTTAATAACGGAATCCCAAAAAGTTTTCGCTGGGGCCAAGATTTTCGTGGCCGAAAATTCCATAGCGTGTCCTGTGGTAATACAATGCTCAGCTACGGCCGACTTACTGGGCTGCAAAAGGCGAGTGTGGCGTTCGTGTTCAACGCACCTTTCATGTACTGTGCGCGTCGTCTGACCGATGTAAGCTTTGCCACACTGGCAAGGAATTTTATAGATTCCGGCCTTCTGCAGACCCTGCATTTTATCCAGACCGCCGCTGCAAAATTCATTACACGAAAGGCGAGCTTGGCATTAGTGAAGGAGAGGATCCGGTTTACTCGGCGTGAACTGGACGCCATATCGAAACAGCTGTTTCATCTGCATATGGAGATTGCATCCAGCCTGCCATCACTTTCCTGGGCATGGGTCGATGGCGTGACCTGGGCTAAATCGGACTGGGTTCATAAAGAATCTACATCAAGACAGGTTTCGAAGTTCACCCGGCTGTCAGCAACGTTACCGCAAGAAGATGCTTTACGACGCTCCGTGGTCAATTTAACGGATAAAGTTTTGGACAACGTAACACTGTCTGTGCTTGGGAAAGGCCTGAACTTCGCTCCTACGCCGAGGACCCTGCCTTTAACTGATTTTATTAGTGCTGTTGAGGAAGCTGTAAGACCTCTTCCTAGTGATGCTGCAGAAGAAATTAGACGTGAAACCTGCCGTGCACTCACGAAAGCTCCACGTCAGAAGAGCAACATTTCTGCCATGGAAAGGGCCGCATTACGAAAGCTACGAGAAGATCCTCATACAGTGATCTTACCAGCGGATAAGGGAAACGCTACAGTGCTTTTGCCACGTGAGGTCTATAATCAGAAGATTTACAACTTGCTGAATGAACCAATGTATCGGAAGATTGGCAAAGACCCCACAGCGAAAGTGGAAAGGAAAACATCAGCACTGCTGAATTCTTCTTCTATTCCGCAAGAAGTGGCGAAAAGACTAAGACCTCACAGTTCTGTGCCACCCAGGTTATACGGTCTTCCGAAGATCCATAAGAAAGAGGTTCCTTTACGGCCGATCGTCAGTAATATCGACGCCCCCACGTATGATTTGGCGACACATCTCGCCTCTCTACTGAGACCTTTTGTGGGGAAGTGTGCGCATCATGTTCGCAATTCGGCTGACTTTATTAGTAGACTAAAGTCACTTCGGCTCAGTGAAACTGACTTACTAGTCAGCTTCGACGTCATCTCACTTTTCACTAAGGTTCCTCTTATGGACTCTTTGTCTCTCATCAGCAATAAGTTCACGGCCGACATAACAGCACTTTTCCATCACGTCCTTTCCTCAACCTACTTTTTATTTAATAACGAGTATTTTGAGCAGACTGACGGTGTTGCCATGGGAAGTCCTCTCTCGCCTTTGGTAGCAAACTTTTTTATGGAAGACTTTGAGGAAAGGGCACTAGATTCAGCAGAACTTAAACCGAGTGTATTCTGGCGGTACGTAGATGACACTTTTGTAGTGTGGCCCCATGGTGAAGAAGAACTGTCACGGTTCTTGCAGCATCTGAATGCAATCCACAATAACATCCAGTTCACGATGGAAATAGAGAAGGATGGTTGCTTGCCGTTTTTGGACGTCTTGGTTACCAAGAGAGTGGACGGGTCATTAGGGCATTCTGTCTACCGTAAGCCCACACATACGGACCTCTACCTGCAAGCGTCGAGTTGTCATCATCCTTCACAAACTACTGGTGTCCTTAGAACGTTGGTGCACCGGGCTCATGTTGTTTCTGATGGAGACAGCCTTACAAAGGAGCTGGAACATTTAGAGTCGGTGTTCAGAGGTAATGGTTACTCTCCACATCAGATTAGAGCAGCGCTAAGAAGGAAGAAACGTGACCACTCACATCAAGAAGATAAGGAGCTTTTCAGGTCCAGGGCGTTCCTTCCATACGCCGGCAACCTTTCATCTAAAATAGGCAGGATCCTAAGGAAACATCAAGTAAAAGTAATCTTCCGGCCACCGGCGAAGATTAGTGCCCTTCTCGGTTCGGTAAAGGACGATCTGGGTCTGCGGAAGGCCAGAATCTATAAAATTCCTTGCCAGTGTGGCAAAGCTTACATCGGTCAGACGACGCGCACAGTACATGAAAGGTGCGTTGAACACGAACGCCACACTCGCCTTTTGCAGCCCAATAAGTCGGCCGTAGCTGAGCATTGTATTACCACAGGACACGCTATGGAATTTTCGGCCACGAAAATCTTGGCCCCAGCGAAAACTTTTTGGGATTCCGTTATTAAAGAATCTGTGGAGATACGCCTAGCGCAAAATCTTATAAATCGTGACGGCGGTTTTCAACTGGACAAGGCTTGGGACCCGGTGATCTCTCTAATTTCCTCTGAGAGAAGACGGTTTATTCTAAATGACACGTCTAGCGACATCTGACGTCTGTTTTTAGCGACGCGGGCGCGCATTCCGACAGAGGGCCGACATGTAGTTTTCACCTTTACGCATGTGCCTGCGCTCCAAAGATAGAACAGCAGCTCCAGAGGGCGTGGACTTCGACAGAGGACGCTCCTGTGACGGTGGCCAATGCGCATGCGTTTTCGCGCCAATTTTTTGCTATAAAGCTGACTCCCGGAACTTGCAGTCTCCAGTGACGCACACTCACCTGAAGATGGCTGGACGATTGCCAGCCGAAATATCGTGGCAAGAAGTCAACGTGATCCGGCTGCAATCCCGAAATCTCATCGAATACTCAGTACGCCGGGAAAACTTCAAGAATCACAGTCAGGATACCAGTTACTTTGGAATAAGGCTGGGCATCTCGGACATATTCTGAGTCGTGGTCACCTTTGTGCTCATACAGCAAAGACTACCAAATCCACCGGTTAGTCCCTCAACCGTTAGGGGTAAAACTCAATGGGACTCGGGGCAAGTAAGACTAGCAACCTGCTTCCCCGATACTTTAAATATGATGCTGGCAACAATCAGAGCAAAATGCCTCGGACCTTTGGAGGTGACGGTGTCCCACCTCTAACTGACAAACCAGGGACTCCTAAGATACGACTTGGCAAACACATGGTAATGAGATGGGGAGCTATTAATATCAATGGGGGCTACTCTGGGAAGAAGGTAGAACTGGGTAGAGCTGGCAGAGGCTGCAAGTAAGATGGGGCAGGACGTTTTAGCTGTTAGTGACATTCCGGTAAGGGGTGAGAAAGAAGAGGAAGTGGGAGAATACAAAATCTACCTGTCAGGAGTCAAAGCAGGAATAGCACAATGGGGCGTAGGGCTTTACATCAGGAAAGAAATGGAACCCAGCGTAGTTGCAGTAAGGTATGTAAACGAATGACTGATGTGGATAGATTTGACAGTGTCTAGCAAGAAAATTAGGATTGTGTCAGTATATTCGCATTGTGAAGGGACAGATCAAGATAAGATGGATAGTTTTTATGAGGCACTCAGTGATGTAGTTGTTAGAGTAAAGGACAAGGACAGAGTTCTGCTCATAGGTGATTTTAATGCCAGGATTGGAAATCAGACAGAAGGGTATGAAAAGGTTATGAGTAAATTTGGAGAGGATATGGAGGCCAATAGGAGCAGGAGACAACTTTTGGATTTCTGGGCCAGTATGGGCTTAGTAATCACAAACTCCTTTTTTAAACATAAGAACATTCGCTAGTATACTTGGGAAGGCAGGGGAACCAGATCTGTCATTGACTATATAATAACAGATCAGGAATTCAGGAAGGCTGTGAGGGACACATGTGTATTCAGGGGATTCTTTGATGACACTGATCATTATTTAATCTGCAGTGAAATTGGGATTGTGAGGCCGAAAGTGCAGGAGGTCAGGTCCATATGTAAGAGGATAAGAGTGGAGAAACTTCAGGATAAGGAAATCAGGCACAAGTACATAACAGCGATCTCAGAAAGGTACCAGTTAGTTGAATGTAGTCAATTACAGCCATTGGAAAAGGAATGGACAAGGTACAGGGACACAGTACTAGAAGTGGCTAAAGAATATCTTGGAACAGTAGTGTGTAAAAGTAGGATGAAGCAAACAGCTTGGTGGAATGACACAGTCAAGGCAGCCTGTAAAAGGAAAAAGAAGGCGTATCAAAAATGGCTGCATACTAGAACTCAGGTAGACAGAGGAAGTTATGTTGAAGAAAGAAACAAAGCCAAACAGATAATTGCAGCATCCAAGAAGAAATCTTTGGAAGACTTTGGAAACAGGTTGGAGACTATGGGTCAAGCTACTGGAAAACCATTCTGGAGTGTAATTAGCAGTCTTCAAAAGGTAGGTAAGAAGGAAATGACAAGTATTTTGGACAGGTCAGGAAACTGCTGGTGAATCCTGTGGATACCATGGGCAGATGGGGGGAATATTTTGAAGAGTTGCTCAATGTAGGTGAAAATACGATCAGCAGTGTTTCAGATTTCGAGGTAGAATGGGATAGGAATGATGATGGAAATAGGATCACATTTGAGGAAGTGGAGAAAATGGTCAATAGATTGCAGTGCAATAAAGCAGCTGGGGTGGATGAAATTAAGTCAGAACTCATCAAATACAGTGGAACGTCAGGTCTTAAATGGCTACACAGGATAATTGAAATGGCCTGGGATTCGGGACAGGTTCCATCATACTGGACAAAAGCAGTAATCGCACCAATCTTTAAACATGGAAACAGAAAAGATTGTAACAACTACAGGAGTATCTCTTTAATCAGCGTTGTGGGTAAAATCTTCTCAGGTATTGTTGAAAGGAAAGTGTGAGTATTAGTTGAGGACCAATTGGATGAAAATCAGTGTGGGTTTAGGCCTCTTAGAGGTTGTCAGGGCCAGATCTTTAGCTTACGGCAAATAATGGAGAAGTGTTATGAGTGGAACAGGGAATTGTATCTATGCTTTATAGATCTAGAAAAGGTATATGATAGGGTTCCTAGGAGGAAGTTATTGTCTGTTCTACGAGATTATGGAATAGGAGGCAAACTTTTGCAAGCAATTAAAGGTCTTTACATGGATAGTCAGGCAGCAGTTAGAGTTGACAGTAAATTGAGTTCATGGTTCAGAGTAGTTTCAGGGGTAAGACAAGGCTGCAACCTGTCTCCACTGTTGTTCATATTATTTATGGATCATATGTTGAAAACAATAGACTGGCTGGGTGAGATTAAGATATGTGAACACAAAATAAGCAGTCTTGCATATGCGGATGACTTAGTTGTGATGGCAGATTCGATTGAAAGTTTGCAAAGTAATATTGCAGAGCTAGATCAGAAATGTAAGGACTATGGTATGAAGATTAGCATCTCCAAAACGAAATTAATGTCCGTGGGAAAGAAATATAAACGGATTGAGTGCCAAATAGGAGGAACAAAGTTAGAACAGGTGGGCGGTTTCAAGTACTTAGGATGCATATTCTCACAGGATGGTAACATAGTGAAAGAACTGGAAGCGATGTGTTGCAAAGCTAATGCAGTGAACGCTCAGCTAAGATCTACTCTCTTCTGCATGAAGAAAGTCAGTACCAAGACTAAGTTATCTGTGCACAGTGCAATCTTTCGACCAACCTTGTTGTATGGGAGCGAAAGCTGGGTGGATTCAGGTTGCCTTATCAATAAGGTTGAGGTTACGGATATGAAACTAGCTAGGATGATTGCAGGTACTAGTAGATGGGAACAGTGGCAGAAGGGTGTCCACAATGAGGAAATCAAAGAAAAACTGGGAATGAACTCTGTAGATTTAGCAGTCAGGGCGAACAGGCTCAGATGGTGGGGTCATGTTACATGCATGGGAGAAGCAAGGTTACCCAAGAGACTCATGGGTTCAGCAGTAGAGTGTAGGAGGAGTCGGGGCAGACCAAGGAGAAGGTACCTGGATTCGGTTAAGAAAGATTTTGAAGTAATAGGTTTAACATCAGAAGAGGCACCAATGTTAGCACTGAATAGGGGATCATGGAGGAATTTTATAAGGGGGCTATGCTCCAGACTGAACGCTGAAAGGCATAATCAGTCTTAAATGATGAGGATGATCAATGGCGGTGTAGTAGTTTAAGGAACTGAGGGTGACATGGAAAACTACTTAACAGAAATATAGGTTAAGTGATGACAAAGGGCCAAACATTAGGTTAAGACACCCAGAATACAGTGCCAGACATTAGGTTATGCAACATGTTTGCTCTATGTAATTACTTCTTACAAGACCTACGTGTTTCCAAACAGCTGAGAATGTTGAGCAAGAGAAATCCATTCCCCACAAAAACTGTATGCTTTTTTTTTACTTATAAGCGATATACCCTTGAATTTCCTGTTATGAGTCACTTCCTCTCCACTACCAGTCCGCCATCTTGGATTATGTCACGAAATGGACGACAGCACTCTCTCATGGTGGTACTGTGTTCTATAAAAGAAAGAAATGTGTGTGAAATCTTATGGGACTTAACTTCTATGTGTACTAGACCCAGACCTCATGGCGAACACACTGTTTCGCGCCATCTTGGATATTAGTGCTTGTGTCATCAGCTGATATCATGGCTGCCAGCTTGCATTACATCATGAATGAGAGCACCCTCTGGCAGTGGTACTGTGTACTTTGTCAGTTGGAATCTGGACCTCATGCTGAACACACCAGATGGCTGTACTGCATCAAATTGTTTAAATAAACAGTGCATGCAAAATAATAAAGACTTATGTCTAACACAGTTCGAGTCCTCTCCCTGCCATTTCCTAGGACGAGGTGTCGGTCGGATGACTTGGGTTAGTGGAGGTAGCCCAATTGACCTATCTTCCCATAAAAATTCATACTTCCCGCCAAAATCCGCCATCTTGAATGACGTCATGGCCGCCATTTTGGTTGAATTGAATTTTTGGGGCCCCTATGGGGTAGAACTCTCTTGGGGTGGAAATGATGTCATCGCCGCCATCTTGGATGATGTCATTGTGATGTAACTTTAAGGACACCCTGTGGGACTGAACTCACTTGGGGTGGCGGTAAAATTATCGCCTGCCATCTTGGATGAGTTTAGCGTGATGGAACTTTTCGGGCACCCTCTGGGGCTTAATCTTGGATGACATCATCAGCTGATGTCAGTTGATGACGTCATTGTGGCCTTCTAGGATGATGTCATCATGACGGAAGTTTTAGAGCACCCTGTGGGGCAGAAAGCTCTTTGCCCAATACTGTGGTGATGCAAAACTTTTTATGTGTTTATATTAGTTACTGTTTCGTCCTGTAAATATATAGCACTTCCCTTCATCAAACAGGATCTCTGCAACAAACAGGACGTGAGTTTCACATAGCAACTCTTACGATATTGATTGCGTAATAAGAGCAAAATAATGCCTTTCAGTGTACACGTCTGTCCAGCGTGTCAGTTGTACAAGTGCAAGCACCACCTTCCATATCCTGCAACACTTCAGGAGGCCACTGCCACACGGTATTCGTCTGCTATTTCTTTGTCATGGCGAAAAATTAGTGGTGGGTGAGGAGGCACATCTCTTGCAGTTGCAGTAGGATACGGCGCTTCCACTTCAGGCAGTGTCTGTGAAAGATCTAGAAAGCATTCTCCTGCCTCTCTGATGAAGGGCCACAGATCTCTTTGTGTGTTACACACTTCTTCAGGTCAAAGGGTTTTGCCGACGCCGGAAGGTTACCAATACCACTGATCTGACTATTACGAGAAGCTTTGCAGTTATTCAAGTGTCGCAACAGGGTCCAAGAATTTTCTTGCACGTGGCAGCAAGTTCTAGTTGCTTTCAATGTCGTGAAGGAGTAGACCACTGATGACATCGAAAAACTATAAAATCGTACCACAAAAGATATTGTTGTGGAAAATCATCCGAGGACATTGTAGGAAGAAGAACATAAAAAGTAGAGTGTATGAAGAGAGCGTTGAAACATTTTTAGGCGAGATACGACTGTAGACCTAGGTGTAATAGAAACTTAAATACAAAATCTAAGATCAAGTTTCATAAAAGAGCTCAGAAAGGTAGAGGTTTTAGAAAGAAGCGGAGAAAAGAAAAGATGAATTGCATAAAGTAATGAAAATTAGGTTGCACTATGTTCATTACTGTATTGCGCATTAATGTGTTACATCCTTTATTTTACATTAAGAGTTATTTTTCTTCGCAAAGGCTCAAGAGTAGCCTCTTCCTAGCATATCAAACCTTCAGTGTTCTCAGAGGAGGGCAAGCGATTCAGAAAGCTATTCTGCACGCATGTGGTCCGTCATTGCCGTTTTCCCAGCGCTTTCCATTTCCCTGTTGCACCAACCCCTGTTAACACCCGGGCCCGACAGGGTAACCGGATGAGCCGCGGGCGTCGTCGCCGCATCGCGGCGCGCGCACTCTGCTCCCGATGAGTTAGGCCTGAATGCTCAGGGTGCGGGCGCTCCAGGCGGTCTCAGGTGGGCTCGGGCGGGTAAACGTGTCGCGATGCATGGCTCTGTCAGTCACGCCCTTTATGCCTCCCCGGAGGCCTTTTCGTGTCGAATCTAAGCGGCGGCGTGTATAAAATGTTTTGCTCAGACGCTCATCTGAAAACCGAGTAATTTCAAAGCTGTGCGTCGCAGTTGTGACCACCGTTACTGAAGGCGCGGGGTCAAATGTGGGTAAGAGGATCTTCGATGACGTTCCCATTGCGTGACGCGCTCGCGTTGCGATGGCCCGAACTGTGGTGAAGTTAGGCTCCAGTGTGACATCATTAACTCACTTCAAACATCACATGAACTTCGGAGCACTGGCCTTTCCTTTGTATGTGTCGGCGTCTTTCTATTCGAAGAGTCGTCGAGACTCCGGGTGACATCACAGGGCGTCACGCATTCGCACCCCAAAAGAGGAACGTTCATGGCACTTTCGAGACAAATCTGGAGACATTTACGTGGTTTCGAAAAAGAGATCGTTTATTTCTGATGAGCGTATATATACACCGAAACACCAAAGAGACAGGTATAGGAATGCGTACCCAAATGCAGAGACATACAAACAGGCCGAATATGGCGCTGCAGTCGAGAACGCCTATATAAGGCAACAAGTGTCTGGCGCAGTTGTCATATCGGTTACTGTTCCTACAATGGCCGGTTATCCAGATTTATGTGGGTTTGAACGTGGTGTTACAGTCGGCGCAAGAGCGGTGGGATACGGTATCTCCGAGGTAGCGATAAAGGGGGGATTTTCCCGTATGACCATTTCACGAGTCTACCGTGAATATCAGGAATCCAGTAAAACATCAAATCTCCGACATCGCTGCGGCCAGAAAAACATCCTGCAAGAACGGGACCAACAACGACTGAAGACAATCGTTCAACGTGTCAGAAGTATAACCCTTCTGCAAATTGCTGCAGATTTCAATGCTCCGCAATCATCAAGTTTCAGCGTGCGAACCGTTCAACGAAACATCATTGATATTTGCTTTGGGAGCCGAAGGCCCACTTGTGTACCCTTGGATAACTGCACATCATAAAGCTTTACGCTTCGCCTGAGCCTGTCAAAACCGACATTGGACTATTGATGAATGGAAACATGTTCCCTCATCGGATGAGTCTCGTTTCAAATTTTACCGAGTGGGTGGACGTGTACTGGTATGGAGACAACGTCATGAATCCATGGACTCTACATGTCATTGGGGGACTGTTCTAACTGGTGGAGGCTCTGTGATTGTGTGGGGCGTGTGCAGTGATATGGGACCCCTGATATGTCTAAATACCACTCTGACAGGTGACACGTACGTAACCATCATGTCCGAACACCTGCGTCCATTCATGTCCATTGTAGATGCCGACGTACTTGGGTAATTCCAGCAGGACAATGCGACACCCCACACGTCCAGAATTGCTTCAGAGTGGCTCCAGAACACTCTTCTGAGTTTAAATACTTCCACCGGCTACCAACCTCGCTTGACGTGAACATTTTGAGCGTATCTGGAATGCCTTGCAACATGCTGTTCAGAAGAGATCTCCACCCCGTCGTATCCTTATGGATTTATGGACAGCCCTGCAGGATTCACGGTGCTAGTTCTCTCCAGCAATACTTTAGACATTAGTCGAGTCCATGCCACCGTGTGTTGTGGTACTTCTGCGCGCTTGCAGGGGCTCTACACGATATGAGGTAGGTATATCAGTTTCTTTGACTCTTTAGTATATAAATAAGTTTTCCATCACCCCGTTCCCCAGAACTCCTGAAGACAGGCGTTTACTGTGGATATTGTATCACCGACACAGTCGCTTTGACTGTTCAGAGATGTCACTAAACCCGCCCAAAGTTGTAAACAACCACGCACGAGCAGCGTCTATTAGACAGAGGGGGTCCGATAGCCGATCAGTTCCAGTCCTCACTGTTACTTTGTGCCAGGAAGGGCTCTGAATAAGGGAAGTGTCCAGGAGTCTCGGAATGAACCAAAACGAAGTTCTTCGGACATGGAGGAGATACAGAGAGACAGGAACTATCGATGACATACCTGGCTCACGTCGCCCAAGGACTACTACTGCAGCGGATGACCGCTACCTACGGATTATGGCTCGGAGGAACCCTGACAGCAACGCCACCGAGTTAAACAACGCTTTTCGGTAGCCACAAGACGTCGTGTTACGACTTAAACTGTGCGCAGTAGGCTGCATGATGTGCAACTTCACTCCCGACGTCCATGGCGGGGTACATCCTTGCAACCAAGACACCATGCAGCGTGGTACAGATGGGCCCCACAACATGCTAAATGAATCGCTCGGGATTGACATCACATTCTCTTCACCGATGTGTGTCGCATATGACTCCCTTCAGGATAACGACATCTCTCGACTAGAGTCGCCAGAATGCTCTCCAGACATGAGCCTTATCGGACATGCCTGGGTAGGTTGAAAACGGCTGTTAACGGACAACGTGACCCACCAACACTCTGAGGCATCTAAGCTGAAACGCCGTTGTGAAGTAGGACAATCTGTGTGTCGCATATGACTCCCTTCAGGATAACGACATCTCTCGACTAGAGTCGCCAGAATGCTCTCCAGACATGAGCCTTATCGGACATGCCTGGGATAGGTTGAAAACGGCTGTTAACGGACAACGTGACCCACCAACACTCTGAGGCATCTAAGCTGAAACGCCGTTGTGAAGTAGGACAATCTGGACCGACAGTGTCTTGATGAACTTGTGGATAGTATGCCGCGACGAATACAGGCATGTACCAAATCAAGAGGACGTGCTACTGGGCATGTGCTACTGGGCACAGCAATCTGGACCAGCAGCTACGAAGGTCTCGCTGTATGGTGGTACAACATGCAATGTGTGGTTTTCACGAGCAAAACGAAGGGCGGAAATGTTGATCTGCATTCCAACTTTCTGTACATGTTCCGGAACTCTCGGAACCGAAGTGACGCAAAACTTGAAGCGAAATGCAAGGACACCTGCAGAGGATCGACGCTTGGTTGGTGCGGCAATTGTCCTTTAATCGTCAACATAAACAAATGTAACGTTTTGCGCATAAATAGGCAGAATTTCCTATTATTGTATGATTACACGATTGCAGAAAATTAACTGGAAGCAGTCACATATACAAAATGTCTACATCTACATCTACATGACTACTCTGCAATTCACATTTAAGTGCTTGGCAGAGGGTTCATCGAACCATAATCGTACTATCTCTCTACCAATCCACTCCCGAACAGCGCGCGGGAAAATGAACACCTAAACCTTTCTGTTCGAACTCTGATTTCTCTTATTTTATTTTGATGATCATTCCTACCTATGTAGGTTGGGTTCAACAAAATATTTTCGCATTCGGAAGAGAAAGTTGGTGACTGAAATTTCGTAAATAGATCTGGCCGCGACGAAAAACGTCTTTGCGTTAATGACTTCCATCCCAACTCGCGTATCATATCTGCCACACTCTCTCCCCTATTACGTGATAATACAAAAAGAGCTGCCCTTTTTTGCACCCTTTCGATGTTTTCCGTCAATCCCACCTGGTAAGGATCCCACACCGCGCAGCAATATTCTAACAGAGGACGAACGAGTGTAGCGTAAGCTGTCTCTTTAGTGGACTTGTTGCATCTTCTAAGTGTCCTGCGAATGAAACGCAACCTTTGGCTCGCCTTCTCCACAATATTATCTATGTGGTCTTTCCAACTGAAGATGTTCGTAATTTTAACACCCAGGTACTTAGTTGAATTGACAGCCTTGAGAATTGTACTATTTATCGAGTAATCGAATTCCAATGGATTTCTTTTGGAACTCATGTGGATCACCTTACACTTTTCGTTATTTAGCGTCAGCTGCCACCTGCCACACCATACAACAATCTTTTCTAAATCGCTTTACAACTGTTACTGGTCTTCGGATGACCTTACTAGACGGTAAATTACAGCATCATCTGCGAACAACCTAAGAGAACTGCTCAGATTGTCACCCAGGTCATTTATATAGATCAGGAACAGCAGAGGTCCCAGGACGCTTCCCTGGGGAACGCCTGATATCACTTCAGTTTTACTCGATGATTTGCCGTCTATTACTACGAACTGCGACGTTCCTGTCAGGAAATCACGAATCCAGTCGCACAACTGAGACGATACCCCATAGGCCCGAAGCTTGATTAGAAGTCGCTTGTGAGGAACGGTGTCAAAAGCTTTCCGGAAATCTAGAAATACGGAATCAACTTGAGATCCCCTGTCGATAGCAGCCATTACTTCGTGCGAATAAAGAGCTAGCTGCGTTGCACAAGAACGATGTTTTCTGAAACCATGCTGATTACTTATCAATAGATCGTTCCCTTCGAGGTGATTAATAATGTTTGAATACAGTATATGCTAAAAGTATACATACGGAGTGATGTAAAGTGAGACTATGTGAGCGATTTAAATGAGCACGTAAAACTAACCTTAAGTACAGCAGACGCCAGACATGAAATGCCCCCTTAGAAAAATTATACATGACTGTGCTTAAACTAACACACAATATTTTTAGCGCAACGCAATCTGACTTTCCCTACAAAAGATTGGCCCTGACTAACATTAACCTATACCTTTCACAAATCACTTACCTCACAAAAATCTTCGTCACTCAAGCTACTGCAATACAGCGAGTGCCACTACTGCCAACTAAATAAAAGATTCAAACTACTGAAGGCACTAACTACTGATAGGCATAGTTATCGATGGAAGATTTTGATAGAGAACAAACAATGTATTTACCTTAATAGTAATAATATATATAGCAGTTCGTGACATCCAGTCTTACAAATTTCAAAACTCCGCCATCTCTCTCCCCACGTCCACCACTGCTGGCGGCTCACCTCCAACTGCGCAACGTTACGCGCTATTAGCATCCAGTTGCTGCTGCCCAACACTACAATGGCAGACAACAATGCAAACCAGCCACAGACTGCACACGGCACAGCCAGTGATTTTCATACAGAACACTAGGTGGCTGCGGCGTTACCAATAAAAAAACCTAAACAGCCTACTTACAAGAGATTCGTTGAGAGAATCTTCATAGAGTGTAGGCCACCCAAAAAGAAAGAAGCTTACAAAAACCTTGTTTGGCCAATATTTGAATATCGCTCGTCAATCTTCGATACATACCAGACAGGCTTTATAGAGGAAACAGAGAAGATCTAAGGAAGGACAGTGAATTTAGGTACAGGTTCATTTAGAAAGTGTGATAGCGTCACGGTGATGCTTAGTCGACTCCAGTGGCAGACGCTGAAAGTGAAATTCTTCCATCACGATGTAGTTTAAAGTTAAATGTTACGAGAGTGTACGTTCCTAGAAGAGTGGATCGTCCAAGGCATATCTCGCGGAAATACCACGAAAGTAAAATAAGAGAGATTCGAGCTCACACAGAGTATGACTGACAGTCGTTCTTTCTGTTGTCCATTCGCGACTTTAAAAGGAGGAGGGAAAAGCGACAGTGCAACACAGAGTACCCTCAACGACACTCAACGTCCGCTGGCTTGCGGACTTTTAGATGTAGAAGCAGTCACAGGAATTGCTTAATGTTATGTTAGTTAGTTAGTTACATTTTCCACAGATCATTTTAACGATTGCTTTATCGAAAGCATGTGGAATGAGTCACTTTACAGGTATACATCATACGTGACTAATTTAATACTAATCACGACATTGTTTTAGCCCTATTTTTGCCACTACACTTAGAAACCAGTTTTCTTTCTTTTTACAGATTACCGGTGTCAAATTGAAATTCATCCGTGGAACAGAAGGAGTTGTCCAGAGAAATGACTTTAGGTTTGATTTAAAACTTGCTTTGGTGCCTTTCAGACGCGGTACTCCTTTCTGAGCCACTGACAGCCTTAATAATAGTAACGAATGTCATTTTTTTCGTCCAGTGTTTCAGGTGTGGATATCACTATTCCTCTCAAATTGTGATGGATTACTTACGATGAATTTCACTAACGAATATATGTACTGTAACGGTGCAGTTAAAATGTCAAACTCCTTGATGAAGTACCTACATGACGAACGCAGGTGAAGATCACAAATTACTCTTATTGCTCAATGCTGAGTTATCAATACTTTCTTCCTGAGTTACCCCAGGAAATTATTCCATAAGACATTACTGATTGGAACCTTAGTAATACACTTCCTCCAGTTCAAGTTCCCATCAATACGTACATCCAAAAATTTGGAGCATTCTAAAGTATTTACTGCTCTTGTTCATGAGCTGGATCGATTGTTAGTATGACTATTTGTTGTACAGAATCGAATGTAGTGTGTTTTCACACAATTTAGGAAGCGTCTATTTTCAGGGAAGCACTCACTAATTCTTTGAAAAACATCATTAATAATCTGTTCCGTTGCCTTCCCTCTAACGAATTTATGGAATTTATTATAGCACTAGTACATCTGCAGATGTATACATTCTACTTGTTGGATGTTAAAGCACAGGAGTAGACCCAAAATTTTAAAAAGCGTTCCTCAGTTACTGTCGTGGTTGCTTCTAGCATATATTGCGCACCTGACTAAACGCAGGGCGACTTTACAGGAGTCCACCCAGTAGCGTAAGCCGAGGAACCGGCTGTCGAGCATCTCACAGAATGGACGAAGGCTCTGGTTTAGGCGTTTAGGCCGTTCGTTCATTTCCATTCCAGGGGGCACGATGAGCCCGCGGAACGATTCTGCATATCGGCTCCTGTACTGAGCCCTGCAACCACACGGCCTACCCGCGTGTCCCGCACGCGACTGCATACGCCTGCGCTCACTTACGCATATCCTGCTGGAATTGTCCAAGCCCGTCGAAATGCACAAAGGACATGAATGGATGCAGGTGATCTGACAGGGTGCTTACGTACGTGCCACCTGCCACAGTCGTATCTAGACCTATCATAGGTCCCAGTCACTCCAAATGCACACGCCCCACACGATTACAGAGCCTCCGCCAACTTGAACAGTCGCCCGCTGACTTGTAGGGTCCATGGATCCGCGAAGTTGTCTCCATTGTCTCCATACCAGTACACGCCCATTCGCTCGATACAATTTGAAACGAGACTCGTCCGACCAAGCAACACGTTTTCCACTCATCAACAGTCCGATGTCGGCCCCAGGCGAGGCGTAAGTCTTTGTGTCGTGCAGTCATCAAGGGTACACAAGTGGGCCTTCGGCTCAGAAAGCCCATGTCCATGATGTTTCGTTATGTAGTTCGCACGCTGACACTTGTTGATGACCCAGCATCGAAATCTGCAGCAATTTGCGGACGGGTTGCAGTTCTGTGACGTTGAACGATTCACTTCAGCCGTCGTTGGTCCCGTTCTTTTTTTTTTCCGGTCTCAGCGATGTCGGGGATTTTACGTTTTATCGGATTCCTAATATTCACGGCACACTTTGAAAATGGCCGTACGGGAAAATCCCCCCTTCATCGCTACCTCGGAGATGCCGTGTCCCATCTATCGTGCGCCGGCTGTAAAACCACGTTCATACTCACTTAAATTGTGATAACCTGCCATTGTAGCAGCAGTAACTGATTTAACGACTGCGCCAGACACTTGTCTTATATAGGGGTACCATGACTGTCGGTAGTTTGTAGGAACTGGGAGAGTTTCCAGTTCTCAAGGGGCGAACGTATGTCTTCAAATTTATAGCTCTTTCTGGCACAATATTTTGTAAAACAGAGCATGCATTTATTATTTTGAGAATACATTGAGAAAAGAAAAATTCTCCGTTCTCCATTTATTTGCCAGAGTGCCAAAAGTGCAGTCTACACTGAAGAGCCAAAGAAACTGGTACACTTACCTAACATCGTATAGGGCCCCGCGAGCAAGCAGAAGTGCCGCAGCGAAACGTGGCATTGGCTCGACTAATGTCTGAAATAGTGCTGAAGTGAACTGACATAATTAATCATGCAGGGCTGTTCATAAATCCGTAAGAGAACGAGGGGGTGGAGATCTTTTCTGAACAGCACGTTGCAAGGAATCCCAGATATACTCAATAATGTTCATGTGTGGGAAGTTTGGTGGCCAGAGGCAGTGTTTAAATTCAGAGGAGCGTTTCTGGAGCCACTCTGTAGCAATTCTGGTCATGTAGGGTGTTGCATTGTCCTGCTGAAATTACCCAAATCCGTTGGAATGCGCAATGGACACGAACGGATGCAGGTGATCAGACAGGATGCTTACGTATGTGTCACATGTCAGAGTCGTATCCGGACGTATCATGCGTCCCATATCACTCCAACGAACATGCACCACACGATTACAGAGTCTCCACAAGCTTGAACAGTCCCCTGCTGACATGGAGGCTCCATGGATTCACGACGTTGGCCCCATACCTGTGGAAGTCCATCAGTTCGATACAATTTGAAACGAGACTCGTCCGACCAGGCAACATGTTATCGCTCATCAACTGTCTAATGTCGGTGATGATTTGTCCAGGCAAGGCGTAAAGCTTTATGTCGTGCAGTCCTCAACAGTATATGAGCGGGCCTTCGTCTCCGAAAGTCCATATCGATGATGTATCGTTGAACGGTTCACACGCTGACACTTGTTGATGGCCTAGCACTGAAATCTACTGCATTTTGCGGAAGGTTTGCACTTCTGTCACACTGGACGATTCTCTTCAGTCATTGTTAGTCCCGTTCTTGCAGGATGTTTTCCCGGTCACAGCGATGTCGGAGATTTGATGTTTTACCGGATTCCTGATATTCACGGTACACTCGTGATATGGTCGTACGGGAAAATCCCCCCTTCATCGCTACCTCAGAGATGCTGTGTCCCATCGCTCCTGCGCCGACTGTAACAACACTTTCAAACTCACGTAACTCTTGATAACCTGCCATTGTAGCAACAGTAACCGATCTAGCAGCTGCGCCAGACACTTGTTGTCTTACATAGCCGTTTCCGACCTCAGCGCCGTCATCTGCCTGGTTTCTTGTATTTGAATACGCATGCCTATACGAGTTTCTCTGGCACTTCCGTGTATAAACCGCCCAGTCCGAGACAGTCTGTTTTTGAAAGTTCCTTTATTGTTTGTTAAACCCCTTCCTACATAAGGACGCATTAAATTTTCAGATATTCCAAATGCCTCGTCTCCGACAATGGAGCACGGTATCGGTACTCTCTAGTTAGTATGGAGCTTTTGTCCGATGTTCGTAAATTTTTACTAACGACATTTTCATGAAAAATTAATTGCGTAAGAATATTGCAAATTTATTTTTCGTGTGCTGCAACATCTGTGACTGTCAGGTGTCTGTCTACATTGGCTGCTTAACACTGCGGCTGCTTTGTGCTTTATAGCTCAAAGTGGGTGAAAACCATTCGCATGATTCCGCGTGTGCGTGACGTAGCCGAGCGGCGCTCACGCGGATGCAGTGCTTTACTGTTAGTGAGATTAGCTATCTACACCACTCCAGAAAGGACCGGGAACGGTATCGTGAAGTCGTTTGTCTCGACGTAAGATGCAATTTACAGCTAACTGCATTCTGTTCTCTGAGTTGCTTCAATGATTGACCATCTGGTGCACAATTGCTCCCACGGTAGACGCCAAGTGCACATTAAAGAGTAGTTACCCTTTCGTGACGCAGGTTCCCTTAACAGGAGCCATGAGATGGCCAACATTTGACCTGCCTACAAGTTCTTTTTCCTCGGTAGTTGCCCGTACCTCTACAGAGAAGAGATCGTTGCTCGAGGATTAAAGACTGCTTTACAATGGAGTGAACACAGGCGAACCATCAGTCAACCAACAGTCATTCCACTGTAAATGGTAGGCGAGCACAAGCAAACATTTGGTTATATGTTTTTTTCAATTTTTTGTGGAGGATAGAATATTACATCATCTTCTGGGCGTGCCTGCGACATAGCAATATTTCTTATTCCGATATTTCGGGTGATAATCTTCAAATCGACTCAATGACAGAATTAAAACCTTTTGACAAAATGATGACCGTGGAGCAGCAAAAAGCTAAAGAATGTCTTTACGATTATATGAGAAGAAGAAATACTTCTGACCTTGATGCGCATCCAAGTGTTGGTGGAAAAATAACAATCAGTTGTGTTTGGTTCACATTCACAGGTGATTACTCGCGTTCTGCTGGTTGTCGGTATTTCAGAGAACCATGAAAAAACGTGGCATGCTCCGCTTCGGCGTTCGCAGCACAGAGCTGTGCACAATCTACTGTGGTTCCATTCTTGACATGAGTTGCGAGTGCGATAAAGTGTTCAGAATAGAAAGTAATGCTGCTGACAGAAGCATGTACATATCATAAATGCTTCTAGAATCCAAGAGTTCCACACTGAAAACGCCGATCAAAAAGAAATATGTTTGGTAAAAAATTGCTGAAGCACTCAAATGTCCTACAGAGGACTTGGAAGACGATAAATTCATTATAGTTCCTCTGTCAAGCGGGAACTGAGTAAAAACGCACATGCTTTATTATTTCTTTTTATTAAAAGAAAAAAGCACAATAAATTTATCCAAAAGAAAATAAACTCAAATATGTATCTATTGTACTGATTAATCTAAGATAAAAAAATTGAACACCTCATTATTCTCGTGGCTTGCTTTCAAGGTAGCTGTAATTACATCACAGAACGTCACTTTTATTTTATTTAGGAACTTTCGTCATAATAACCGAAAGAATAAAACTGGCTCTTCCCGCAATCACGCTATCCCCCGCCCTCCCTCCTCCTACATACCGGATAGCAGATTTTATCAGGAACCCTATGTGACAGGTGGATTGTGTGTTTGACATTACATTACTCGTACTGTTATTTTTTTAAAAAAATTAAAAATATTTACAGCATATTTTAACTGTCTTGATCACAAAAATTTGTGATACAATCGACTGTGGTTTCGGTTACTAAGTAACCATCTTCCGATCATTCAACGGCATTGTGTCTATACGTACTGATGATCCAAAACATTATGACCACTGTCCACCGCGAGGCTGTAAGCTGCTTGGTGGCGCTGAGGGCAACTGTGCGGTAAGAGAAGTATATGAGTGGAGCAGAGACGAACGAGGAATCATTCTAGCAAATAAGGAAATCTACCTGGTTGTTGTGGGCCAATGCCTGGGAGCGAGCATCTCGCGAAGCTGGTCGGCTGTTGGCGTTCTGCTGTTGTGAGCGTCTATGGAAAGTGGTTGAAGAATGCTGAAACCACGAGTATGCGACAAGGAGTTGGACGTCCTTACCTCTTCGCAGAACATGAGGATTGCCCGTCCTCTAAAGTAGGGTAGGCGCCGATCCTTGGCAGATCTGACGTCAGAGTACAGCGCTGGTGCAGGTACAAGTGTTTTGGTGCACACCGTTAAGCGCACGGTGTTGAACATGGCAGTCCTCAGCAGAGGATGACCCAAGAACATCGTCAGTTCTGATTACATTGGGAACAGGATCATCGAGATAGGACCACGGATCAATGGAATTGTTACTTAAGAAGAAACAGTTACGATCGCAAACATCATTTATTTAAAATGGCCGGTTTCGGCACATACATTAGGCAATCTTCAGACTGGTTGCACCATTTGATGGAGCTGGCGACTTTCTGAGCCGCTGTATGTTGTCAGGCCGATAGCTGCTCACATACAGTAAGCCATCCTCAGACTGATTGCACGATTTTCTGGATTTAGCGACTTGCTGAACAGCTGCATGTTGTCAACAGCATAACTGCTTGACAACGCGCAGCTGCTCAGCAAGTCGACTACTCCAGAAAATGGTGCAATCAATTTGAGAATGGTTTGCTGTATGTACCGAAACCATAGAGTAAATGCCTCTGGAGTGAGCATTGCGTTCTGCGCATGTTGTCAACATTAAACCGGGATTGTCACGTGTTTTCCGGACTTCGCTGTGCGTGTGTGCTTTCCGCAGAGTTTGAAGTTTATGATATCAAGAGTTTTTGTTGTGTTTTCACCGTTTGTTGATAGTGTAATAGCGATGGTGAATTATTGTTGTTGCTACAGATGCAAAGAAAAATGTATGAAAGGAGGGATAGTAACTTTTCATGGGTACTATGTTTAAAAATTTCGAGACGCATTATAATCAAGGCTTGATTCTGTGGACCTATTTTTCTACGATTTTATGACTATATAATAGACATTACGGCTCGTACAAAAGCTTACAAACAATCGCTTCCTCTCGTAAACTTGCTAGTGGAACAGGAAAGAGAATGGTTAGTTGTTTCATTAAATACTATTCTCCATGCATTTATCAGGGACTTGTCGATTATGTATATAGATTTGAAAGACGGGAGAAAGATAAATTCAATGGCGCGGGAGTCTGCAATTGTCTTCGTATAATATGTGTGTCCAAACCTTTTTGTTTACTATAACGTTACAGCAGAAGACCATGTTAAGTGTGTCTAGGACATGGAGAATGATTATGTGTGATTTATATTTTAGTTTCCCGAAGGATGAACAACGAGTAGAGATGTGACTCCAGAAAATAAGGAAGAGTAATTTTGTCCCCACAAAATATTCCAAAGTATGTTCAAAACACTTTGAAGAGGAATGTTTAGACAGAGAAAAATTTGGACGTGTGTGGCTGAGGGCAGATGTTATACCAACTATTTTTAATTTTTCACAGCACCCACTACCAATTTCTGCATTCAGCTTAAATATATTTTCTGCACAAATCAAATAAAAAACACAATAGTGTAGCTAATCAAAGTACACATTCATCTTCTTTGGTGTATTTTGCCTTCAATTTATTTTCTTCACCGTTTGATTAAGAAGCGTAAAATATTATTAAAGATGTCCCCAAACTCTTTCATTTGTGTCACTTTCCATTTCCCTTAATGGTGTTGTATGGGTTCTGTTACATGACCAACTGTACTTGCTTTACAGTACATTTATTCTCCGATCACCTTTTTCCCCCTTCTTACTCACTCTACTAATTATTTAATAAACTGGGAGCAAGTCCGTAAAAAGCGTTAAAGAAACACTTCAAAGTGTCACCAGTAAGAAAAATTGTGCTTTAGGTCGTAGAAACGAGAAAATAAATACGCAGAAATAGCAGAAAAAAAGGACGAATTAGTAGGGATATAATCGCTAATGTGTGGCAAATTCGGTATATTTCGGACACTTGCGAAAGTACTAGCGTACTGTCAAGACGTTTTGCGAGAATATTACTGCAAAAATGCACGTCAGGCTCTGTAATACTATAAAGTGCTGTACCATACCGACAACTATTAAAAATCGAGTGCATCTGAACTGTGACACCTGTCGGAAAGAAACAGAGTGCAGTATCACTTGCCCTTAAAAGTTACGTAGCTGGTTTATTCCCGGTATCAAATGGATACTGTTAAAATGTCTGCGCAACATATATAAATAATCCAAGACACGTACGAAAAGAATCCGTCCCTACTAGAGATGTAGTAACATTCGAAACATACAGGGCGCTATGGGGACAAACACACGACGTCCCGAGAACACGTGACCAGGCCGGCAATATACACTCCTGGAAATGGAAAAAAGAACACATTGACACCGGTGTGTCAGACCCACCATACTTGTTCCGGACACTGCGAGAGGGCTGTACAAGCAATGATCACACGCACGGCACAGCGGACCAGGAACCGCGGTGTTGGCCGTCGAATGGCGCTAGCTGCACAGCATTTGTGCACCGCCGCCGTCAGTGTCAGACAGTTTGCCGTGGCATCCGGAGCTCCATCGCAATCTTTAACACTGGTAGCATGCCGCGACAGCGTGGACGTGAACCGTATGTGCAGTTGACGGACTTTGAGCGAGGGCATATAGTGGGCATGCGGGAGGCCGAATTGCTCAACACGTGGGGCGTGAGGTCTCCACAGTACATCGATGTTGTCGCCAGTGGTCGGCGGAAGGTGCACGTGCCCGTGGACCTGGGACCGGACCGCAGCGACGCACGGATGCACGCCAAGACCGTAGGATCCTACGTAGTGCCGTAGGGGACCGCACCGCCACTTCCCAGCAAATTAGGGACACTGTTGCTCCTGGGGTATCGGCGAGGACCATTCGCAACCGTCTCCATGAAGCTGGGCTACGGTCCCGCACACCGTTAGGCCGTCTTCCGCTCACGCCCCAACATCGTGCAGCCCGCCTCCAGTGGTGTCACGACAGGCGTGAATGGAGGGACGAATGGAGACGTGTCGTCTTCAGCGATGAGAGTCGCTTCTGCCTTGGTGCCAATGATGGTCGTATGCGTGTTTGGCGCCGTGCAGGTGAGCGCCACAATCGGACTGCATACGACCGAGGCACACAGGGCCAACACCAGGCATCATTGTGTGGGGAGCGATCTCCTACACTGACCGTACACCTCTGGTGATCGTCGAGGGGACACTGAATAGTGCACGGTACATCCAAACCGTCATCGAACCCATCGTTCTACCATTCCTAGACCGGCAAGGGAACTTGCTGTTCCAACAGGACAATGCACGTCCGCATGTATCCCGTGCCACCCAACGTGCTCTAGAAGGTGTAAGTCAACTACCCTGGCCGGCAAGATCTCCGGATCTGTCCCCCATTGAGCATGTTTGGGACTGGATGAAGCGTCGTCTCACGCGGTCTGCACGTCCAGCACGAACGCTGGTCCAACTGAGGCGCCAGGTGGAAATGGCATGGCAAGCCGTTCCACAGGACTACATCCAGCATCTCTACGATCGTCTCCATGGGAGAATAGCAGCCTGCATTGCTGCGAAAGGTGGATATACACTGTACTAGTGCCGACGTTGTGCATGCTCTGTTGCCTGTGTCTATGTGCCTGTGGTTCTGTCAGTGTGATCATATGATGTATCTGACCCCAGGAATGTGTCAATAAAGTTTCTCCTTCCTGGGGCAATGAATTCACGGTGTTCTTATTTCAATTTCCAGGAGTGTATGTTGACAACACAAAATCTGTTCTGCGCAAGTGAATGCTCACTCCAGAGATATATACTCTATGGCCGAAACCAGTGATTTTAAACAAATGATATTTTGCGATCGTGACTGCTTCTTCATAAGCAGTCATCACAAGTAAGATCACTGACACTCTCAACTATGTTTGATATATTCAACAATGGAATCGTGTCGCCTGGTCGGATGAATCTCGTTCAATTGTTAAACCAGGTCGATGGCCATGTTCAGATAAGCCGTCATCCAGGAGAAAGGCTACTCGTCACGGACGCAGGCTCGTGGGAGCAGTATTATGTGACGGGGAACATTCGCCTGGGTCTCCATGGGACCTGTGGTAGTAATCGAACGCACCATGACAGCTGTGCACTACGGTAATATTATTAGGGACCACTTGTAACCCCTTATGCTTGATGTCTTCGTCAACAGCGTTGGCATTTACAGCAGGATAACTGTCCATGCCACAGGGCCGGAATCGCAATGGTTTTAAGAGCATGATAGTGAACTCGCGTTAGCGCCTTGGCCATTAAATTCACGTCATCTGAATCCGATGAAACCCAACTGGGACGCTAAGGGGAGTATTGTTCGCACTCAAAAACCAACAGCCCGTGAATTACTGGAAGTGTGCGATCTGTGCGGCATTTGGTGCCACTAACTTCTGGAAACCTATCAAGTACTTGTCGAATCCATGGCGCGCATTCCAGATGTGGACGAAAACGGTTGTAAATAGATGGTCACAACGTTTTGGCCCATCAGTGTACACTGTGGACTAGAACGCTATGGTCTGATATCATATATGGGTACATGGTCATTAATGAGCCAAGTTCCAGTACACTGCTGATGTTCTAAAAGCTTCAAATGGGGACAAACAAGCTTGATCAATTTTGCATTCCGTTGTGTGTGTGCGTGTGTGTGAAATCTTATGGGACTTAACTGATAAGGTCATCAGTCCCTCTGCTTACACACTACTTAACCTAAATTATCCTAAGGACAAACACACGCACCCATGCCCGAGGGAAGACTGGAACTTCCGCCGGGACCAGCTGCAGCATTCTTTTGTATTTCATGTTCTTGTTATTGAAATCTATGTGTCTTAACGAGGATGTGTAAACCTTTTACTAAGCCTCACTTCTTAAATACCGTGTTTCAAAGATGTACTCTATAACTTCCTTGGTATAACCAGCAGAGTAATGAAACTTGGCTCATTAAATGAGCATGCTACAAGAAAGGCCAATGATTTCAGATGATGGTGTTCTAATTGTTGGATGTGAGGTCCGCCAGTTACGCAAAATACCGCTTTCCAAGTTCCTAAACATGTTTCCTCACTTCTGTGCCATGATCAGTGGATTTCTATTTTATTTAATCTTTAATGTGAACATTTTTACTAAAGGATTACAAAATTACAGGAATATTTAGTTCAAGACTACGGTGTATTTAACGCAGTGTCTTTACCACGAACGATCTGAAGATTGTTGTTCAGCAGCGGAAACTAGTAATAAATTGTAAAGTAACAATTTTTACGATCAAGATAAGTAAAAGATGACGAAAAACGTTTTAAAAATGTATAAAATCGCTTTCCTTCATCACCTGTGTTGTCGTTAGTTTCCTTACACAAACTTTAATAAAATCTTCGAGGGCTTCGTATATGTAATTGCAGTTATCAGGAATTACCTGAGATATAATATCTGTTGGAATGCGAAAGAATTACTACAGTAACTATCTCCAATTGTTAGCAGCAGGAGTGCAAATGCTAGCCTTTCTTTAGGTTATGTTTCTCGTTTGTAATTAGTATCCTAATGTTACATTCCTCCCCGAAAAACAAAAGCGAGGTGAAAGCGACAACCAACACATATGCAAGGTTTGGAATAACGGTAAGAAAGACTGCAATTCAGTTATAAGTGTACTACCACTGCAAGTTTCAAGCTCGTGTAAAAATTCCTATAGCATTTTGCTTGTTTCATGATAAACAACCCGCTCTCAGTGTAAAAGAATCCTGTAAGAATATCACTGTTCTGCATCCAGCTATAGCTGGCGTTGGCACGAGTCGATTTTCAGTGTCAAAAAGAACAATAGTATAGTGTTTGTTGCGTTTGGAACGCTAGTCTCGTTCTCTTACGTTCCGTCTAGTTTGAACGCTTATTCACAGGTACATGGGATAGATAGTGAACACTGGCGAATTTTGTACGAACGTTCGTTCGCTTTCGGTCGCTTGTCTTCGTTCCCGTGTGAACAGGGCTGTTGAGTTAACCGCAAGCCCCACGACGAGTCTACAACACCCATAACGATGCTGCAACGGCCACGATACATTCTGGTAAACCTGGTCCTACAAAGGACGAAAAGAAGTGAAGACATTATGTAAATAACAGTTCTTGCTAACTTCCAACAAGAAGAATGTAAAAAATTTAAACTACGCGCGATGAACAAACTCTGAAGTGCAACTGCTGTGAACGTCGCTGTTGGACAGCAATGCTGATCTGGAGCGCTATGTAAATGTGTGTTGTGCTGACAGAGTCGTAAACATAATAACTCGAAGCAGCTACCTGTGGACATAGCACGAGTCGCGTTCTGAGCATCAAAACGCTGTGTTTATAAACATCGTATTTGACATCTGGTAAAAGTACAGCACCAGGGAAAGCTCTGACAAAGAGAAATGCCTTAACATCGAAAATACATTGAAGTGTTACTTCTTTACTTTACGCTATCAGACCCGGAGAACCGCGCACAGATGCGAGGCTCGTCTTTGAATGTATTCTGTTTTCTGCATTCTGACGCTAATCACCCTCTAAGCCGACCTGCAGCATGTCGTGGATACCATCCCTCCCCCTTTTCTTCCGTCTGCCCAGCGGTCTTCTTCCGGGAGACATGCCCTGCCCATACAAGCTGTTTGGTTCCCGTTAGACCTACAATATTTGGTCTGTTGTAGATTTCATCCAGCCCACAATTATGCCGTATCCTCCATTCCACAGTGATCGTATTTTGTAGTGGCCCATAGGTCTTTCTTAAGACTTCCCGCTCGAAAACGAGAAAATATTTTTCCCGGGTACTCCCAGTTTCACAGCCATGCAGCCAAATGAGTTGGATCAGTGTTTTGTACAGCTAGAGCTTGAAATTCCTTGAGAGAGTGCGTGATTTAAAAATATTGACTCAGACCTAAGTAGATCAGTTTGCGGCTTGGATCCTCCCTTTGACTTCTGTTTCACACGAAGTGACCTCTGTAAAGGGTAACGACGGATATTGGGTATTCCAAACTCGGTTAGGCAATTCGTTCTGCTTACAATGTGGCTACAGTTGTATGCCTTCTTAAAAGATATGAAGAGACACGAAATTCTTCGCCCTATTTTCTCGTCATCTTGGTGAGCTGTCGCACTACATAGAGGTTGTCACAGTCGAACGGCCCTGTCTGAAACCCACCAATCATTTCTTCTGCAAACGGCTGGACTCTCTCCAGTGGACGTTCAGAAGGGCGATTTCTCTCTAGGTGGTGCAGTGTTAAAAATATTTTTATTGTATTTATATGAAGAAGTAAAATATCAACGATAAACAGCACAGACAAAAAGGGTACGGAATCTTTTGAAGCGTGGTGTTGATGAGATGGGTAGATAGGACAACCAATGAAGATGTACGGAATCGAGTGAGGAGAAACTAAAAAAAAAAAAAAAAAATCTAGAAAATGCGATTGGCTGACAGAATATATCCTGAGACATTAAGGAATGGCTATTATTGCAGTGTTGGTGTGCGTAGAGCGAGATCAAAGTTGTTTTCGTCTTGATTCTTGCAACAACTAGTATTTTGTTGGTTAAATAAATGGCTCTGAGCACTATGGAACTTAACTTCTAAGGTCACCAGTCCCCTAGAACTTGAAACTGCTTAAGCCTAGCTAACCTAAGGACATCACACACATCCATGCCCGAAGCAGAATTCGAACCTGCAACCGTAGCGGGTCGCGCGGTTCCAGACTGTAGCGCCTAGAACCGCTCTGCCACCACGGCCGGCGTCAAATAAATAAATCACTGTACATATCCTCTCTATTTCTGCCACTGTCAGTTATTTTCCTGCCCAAATATCAAAAATCGTATCTAACTTTTAGCGTTTCATGTCCTGATATTGGCTTGCCCATAAGTTCTGGAGTTTTTTTTTAATTATTGAATTTTAGATTTCCATGAAAATAAACAATAAATTAACAACAAATTAATCAATAACACATTATTCGTTGTTGTTCACAGCTTCTTCCCTACGTTCAAGAAGCCATTCACTGCCTCGATGGTAGAAATCATCTGGTTTCCACTCAAAGAAATCGTCCAGGCAAGACTTGAATTCCATGTCGTTACTGAGCGGGACGCCACCCATTGCGTTCGAGAGAGATCTGACCAGATGGAAATCCGAAGGCGCCAAATCGGCAACATGAAGGCACTGACGTGTTGCAGAAGAACGGCTTGTCGCCGATCAGGTCGTTTTTACTGGATAGCATTGTTGAGTCGTTGCATTTGGGGGACGCAAAGTTCCGTATTCACTGTTTGATTCCGATCGGGAATTTCGTGGTGGAGTATGCGTGACTTTGGGGTCGAAATTGCTGTCTTCGAATCACTTAAACCAATTTTGAGCCGTGGTGGTGTATGCGTGACTTTGAGTTGTTGGAAATGTCGACCTGACACACCATTTTAATGACTTGGTTTTTGAATTTAATCGAGGTTCCAAGGGCATAGGCGCTGCTCGAGAAATTCGTTAAGTGTGTGGTCCACTTCAGTGACGTGAAATTTGGGGCTGGTTCTTCTGATAATGCGAGCATAGTCCACTGGAAGAAAAACTCGTTAAATCTTCCTCAAACGCTTTTGTATGTTACCGAAGACTCTGTTGCATGGCATAAAGCTGTGACCCGGTTCTGGGAATTGATGAACGATCTTCGTAAAGCGACCACTTTACGCAAGGTAAAAGAGGTACTGCGTTAACTAATGATTTTTATTTTGTCAGACACAGTTATTGGAAAATAGGTAAAGTATTTTGGCATCGTCTGTTAGAACGTGGATGATGTAGTGATGTATAAAACTTATTGGTGCATTGGGCGGGCGTCTTTTCTCCGATGGTTTCATCGTTAGACATAAAAATGAGGTTTACCAGACGAAATCGCAAAGCTATTGCTCCATAACTGGCATTTATAAAATGCGTCCCCAGAAGGAACTAGTTAGACCGAGCCCCCACGTTCAATGGCAGGAAAATATATAGATTTGTTACAATCAACACTCAGCTTGATTGAGCGGCCCAGAGATGTGGCTGGTCTCAATGGTTGGCTACGTCTTTCGTCATTGGGTACCAGCACACACATGTCATAAACTTAATTTTCAAGCTGAAATAAAACATAAAAAAACAACGCAGGCAGGTATTGCGGTGAAATTTAAAAATATATTGAAGTAGTTTATTTCTATTTTTTCACGAATAGTCTTCATATATTGACTAAACACTTAAAATGCAGTCTAAGGGGCTTTAACCAAATGGCGGCCGTTAATAACTGATGCTACAACACTTCACTATAAAATTCATATGTCGCGATCACGGCACTCGACGGTCTGTTCACAGTTCACAAAATACACTGTTGTCTGCTGACCTAAAGCACCACATTGCGCTCAACCTGATCGTTTTCGAACATGGCTACCAACCCACTACTACCCCCAGATGGGCGGCACATCCGGCTTTCATCAAAAAAGGCCGCCCAATGCACCATCGAAACGACTGCCTAACTCAAAACAATGATGTTGTTGTTGTTGTGGTCTTCAGTCCTGAGACTGGTTTGATGCAGCTCTCCATGCTACTCTATACTGTGCAAGCTTCTTCATCTCCCAGTACCTACTGCAACCTACATCGTTCTGAATCTGCTTTGTGTATTCATCTCTTGGTCTCCCTCTATGATTTTTACCCTCCACGCTGCCCTCCAATACTAAATTGGTGATCCCTTGATGCCTCAGAAGATGTCCTACCAATCGATCCCTTCTTCTAGTCAAGTTGTGCCACAAACTCCTCTTCTCCCCAATTCTATTAAATACCTCCTCATTAGTTATGTGATCTACCCATCTAATCTTCAGCATTCTTCTGTACCTCCACATTTTATAAAACATCTATTCTCTTCTTGTCTAAACTATTTATCGTCCATGTTTCACTTCCATACATGGCTACACTCCAAACAAATACTTTAAGAAACGACTTCTATACTCGATGTTAACAAATTTCTCTTCTTCAGAAACGCTTTCCTTGCCATTGCCAGACTACATTTTACATTCTCTCTACTTCGACCATCATCAGTTATTTTGCTCCCCAAACAGCAAAACTCCTTTACTACTTCAAGTGTCTCATTTCCTGATCCAATACCCTCTGCATCACCCGACTTAATTCGACTACATTCCATTATCCTCGTTTTGCTTTTGTTGATGTTCATCTTATATCCTCCTTTCAAGACACTGTCCATTCAGTTCAACTGCTCTTCCAAGTCCTTTGCTGTCTCTGACAGAATTACAATGTCATCGGCGAACCTCAAAGTTTTTATTTCTTCTCCATGGATCGGAATACCTACTCCGAATTTTTCTTTTGTTTCCTTCATTGCTTGCTCAATATACAGATTATATAACATCGTGAACAGGCTACAACCCTGTCTCACTCCCTTCCCAACCACTGCTTCCCTTTCATGCCCCTCAACTCTTATAACTGCCATTTGGTTTCTATACAAATTGTAAATAGCCTTTCGCTCCCTGTATTTTACCCCTGCCACCTTAATAATTTGAAAGAGAGTATTCCAGTCAACATTGTCAAAAGCTTTCTCTAAGTCTACAAATGCTAGAAACGTAGGTTTGCTTTTCCTTAATCTAGCTTCTAAGATAAGTCGTAGGGTCAGTATTGCCTCACGTGTTCCAATATTTCTACGGAATCCAAACTGATCTTCCCCGAGGTCGGCTTCTACTAGTTTTTCCATTCGTCTGTAAAGAATTTGCATTAGTATTTTGCAGCCGTGACTTATCAAACTGATAGTTCGATAATTGGTACATCTGTCTACACCTGCTTTCTTTTGGATTGGAATTATTATATTCTTCTTGAAGTCTGAGGGTATTTCGCCTCTCTCATACATCTTGCTCACCAGATGGTAGAGTTTTGTCAGGTCTGGCTCTCCCAAGGCCGTCAGTAGTTCTAATGGAATGTTATCTACTCCCGGGGCCTTGTTTCGACTCAGGTCTTTCAGTGCTCTGTCAAACTCTTCACGCAGTTTCATTCTTCATCTTCATCTACATCCTGTTCCATTTCCATAATATTGTCCTCAAGTACATCGCCCTTGTATAGACCCTCTATATACTCCTTCCACCTTTCTGCTTTCTCTTCTTTGCTTAGAACTGGGTTTCCATCTGAGCTTTTGATGTTCATACAAGTGGTTCTCTTTTCTCCAAAGATCTCTTTAATTTTGCTGTAGGCAGTATCTATCTTACCCCTAGTAAGACGAGCCTCTACATCCTTACATTTCTCCTCTAGCCATCCCTGCTTAACCATTTTGAACTTCCTGTCGATCTCATTTTTGAGACGTTTGTATTCCTTTTTGCCTGCTTCATTTACTGCATTTTTATATTTTCTCCTTTCATCAATTAAATTCATTATTTCTTCTGTTACCCAAGGAGTTGTACTAGCCCTCGTCTTTTTACCTACTTGATCCTCTGCTGCCTTCACTACTTCATCCCTCAAAGCTACCCATTCTTCTTCTACTGTATTTCTTTCCCCCATTCCTGTCAATTGTTCCCTTGTGCTCTCCCTGAAACTCTGTACAACCTCTGGTTCTTTCAGTTTATCCAGGTCCCATCTCCTTAAATTCCCACCTTTTTGCAGTTTCTTCAGTTTTAATCTACAGTTCATAACCAATAGATTGTGGTCAGAGCCCACATCTGCCCCTGGAAATGGGCATTATATAATTTATGTGAAACCTTTTAGTATCTCCAGGGTTCTTCCATGTATACAACTTTCTTTTATGATTCTTGAACCAAGTGTTAGCTATGATTAAGTTGTGCGCTGTGCAGAATTCTACCAGGCGGCTTCCTCTTTCATTTCTTACCCCCAATCCATATTCACCTACTACGTTTCCTTCTCTCCCTTTTCCTACTACTGAACTCCAGTCACCCATGACTATTAAATTTTCGTCTCCCTTCACGATCTCAATAATTTCTTTTATTTCATCATACATTTCTTCAATTTCTTCATCATCTGCAGAACTAGTTTGCATATAAACTTGGACTACTGTAGTAGGCGTAGGCTTCGTGTCTATCTTGGCCACAATAATGCGTTCACTATGCTGTTTGTAGTAGCTTACCCGCATTCCTATTTTTTTATTCATTATTAAACCTACTCGTGCATTATCCCTATTTGACTTTGTATTTATAACCCTGTATTCGTCTGGCCAGAAGTCTTGCTTCTCCTGCCACCGAACTTCACTAATTTCCACTATATCTAACTTCAACCTATCCATTTCCCTTTTTAAATTTTCTAACCTACCTACCCGATTAAGAGATCTGACATTCCACGCTCCGATCCGTAGAACGCCAGTTTTCTCTCTCCTGATAACTACGTCCTCCTGAGTAGTCCCCGCCCGGAGATCCGAATGGGAGACTATTTTACCTCCGGAATATTTTACCCAAGAGGACGCCACCACCATTAACCATACAGTAAAGCTGCAAGCCCTCGGGAAAAATTACGGCTGTAGTTTCCCCTTGCTTTCAGCCGTTCGCAGTACCAGCACAGCAAGGCCGTTTTGGTTAGTGTTACAAGGCCAGATCAGTCAATCATCCAGACTGTTGCCCCTGCAACTACTGAAAAGGCTGCTGCCCTTCTTCAGGAACCACACGTTTGTCTGGCCTCTCAACAGATACCCCTCCGCTGAGGTTGCACCTACGGTACGGCTGTCTATATCGCTGAGGCGCGCCAGCCTCCCCACCAACGGCAAGGTCCATGGTTCATGGGGGGAAGCTCAAAACAATGTTTGACAAAAAAAACAATGTTTGACAAAAAAAATTACGAATATTCTAAAATAAACACCAAAACACACATGACGCATTGAAAAATTTGGAAATTTTCCGGGCAATAACAATCTAAAGTGCAACTTTTTTATCTGCCGCCGTTTTTTCACAAATAATGTTCTCGTGGCTTGACTTTCTTTTCCCAGATTTTTGATACTAAACATAAATAAACAAAAAAATACATACTTAATTATTCACCTACATCTTTAAACTTTAAAATGCTGCCGCTAGTTTCGTCTCTTTAAATTTATTTATTACCAAAAACACAGTTTCTCTCAGTCGAATCCCATATTCTGATCTCTCGTTCAAAGATGGTACATATTCTCATAAATTGGCTATGAATCCTCGATGCAGCTCTACTAACTGCATCCTTAAACACTTTGTTCACATTAATCGACCAAAGCATTGCCGGGATATTAGCTTTTGAAGGTTAATAAATTTACAATTTTTAAGACAACAAGAACTTTTAAACTATTATATACACACATCAATAAAAGTTTTGCATCATCCTGGTTCCCAGAACTCCTGAAAATGGACGTTGGCTGTGGACATTGTATCACACACACAATCCCTTTGACTTTTCAGAGATGTCACTAAACCCGCACAAAGATGTAAACAACCATACACCCGATGAACCCTATCGAACATGCCTGGGATAGATTGAAAAGGGCTGTTTATGGACGACGTGACCAACCAACCACTCGCAGCGCCTATTAGACGGAGGGGGTCCGACAGCCGATCAGTTCCAGTTATTCCACCAGGAAGGAGGTACACGGCTCGTGTTGTCTGCAGTTCAACCATGCCGAGACGGTCAATACCGCGGTTCGATCGCTTTCGCATTGTTACTTTGTGCCAGGAGCGCTCTCAACAAGGGAAGTGTCCAGGCGTCTCAGAGTGAACCAAAGCAATGTTGTTTGGACAGAGAGGAGTACAGAGAGATAGGAACAGTCGATGATATGCCTCACTCAAGCCGCCCAATGGGATGACCGCTAAGAGGAACCCTGACAGCAACACCACCATGTTGAATAATGCTTCTCATGCTGCCACAGGGCGCCGTGTTACGACTCAAAATGTGCGAAATAGGCTGAATGATGTGCAATGTCACTCCAGACGGCCATGGCGAGGTCCGTTTTTGCAGCAACGACACCATGCAGTGCAGTACATATGGGCCCAGCAACATGCCGAATGGACCGCTCAGGACTGGCATCACGTTCTCTTCCCCAATGAGTGTCGCATGCGCCTTGAACCCGACAATCGTTGGAGACGTGTTTGGAGGCAACCTGATCAGGTTGAACGCCGTATACACACTGCCCAGCGAGTGCAGCAAGGAGGAGGTTCCTTGCTGTTTTGTGGTGACATTATGTGGGGCAACGTATGCCACTGATCGTCATGGAAGGCCTGCAGTGGCTGTACGATATGTGAATGACATAGTCTGACCGATAGTGCAACCATATCGGCAGCATATTGGCGATGCATTCTTCTTCATGGACGACAATTTTCGTCTACATCGTGTACATCTTGTGAATGACTTCTTTCAGGATAATAACATCGCTCGACTAGAGTGGCCAGCACGTTCTCCAGACATAAACCCTATCCAACATGCCTGGAATAGATTGAAAAGGGCTGTTTATGGACGACGTGACCCACCAAAGACTCTGAGGGATCTACGCCGAATCGCCATTGAGGAGTAGGACAATCTGGATCAACAGTGCCTTGATAAACTTGTGGATAGTATGCCACGACGAATACAGGCGTGTATCAATGGAAGAGAATGTGGTGCTGGATATTAGAGGTACTGGTGTGTACAGCAATCTGGACCACCACCTCTGAAGGTCTCGCTGTATGGTGGTACAACATGCAATGTGTGGTTTTCACGAGGAATAAAAAGAGAGGTAATGATGTTTATATTGATCTCTATTCCAATTTTCTGTACAGGTTCCAGAACTCTCAGAATTGAGGCGATGCAAAACTTTTTTTGATGTGTGTATTTAGTGGCGCTTGTAGATGATTTAGCTTTACATATTTTTCTGTCCATGAGTGCCAACTCGCTTGTCTGTATCACTCTTACTTTTGTTTTTATCAATTTTTCTCTGGAATATAAATTCCTTCAAGTTCGCAAACACGTCATATGCCCTCCTGCCTAGCTCCCCATTCGGGTTTTCCAAGGCTGCGTAAATGGTAATCGCTCGCCATGGTCCCATAGCAACCACCAGCCATGTGCTTTGCCGCGGAAAACTGCCGCTCTAATCTCCCACCACAGCTTGTACACTCACACTGGACAAATTTTGTTGGCAGTCGAAGCATAACACCTCGGTGTCAGTATTACGTTGTGCAAGTGCCGTCTTGTCTTTAATATCTTGATAAAAAGAATCCACCCGACTTTGATGAAATATCTTAAAAGACATCATGTTTATGCCAGTGCCTGTTAAACTATTTATTTCCACTATTGCAATTTCAGCCTTAGGCCATTATCAAGTGCACAAGTTTTGGCTTTAAGCCATGTCTACTTTATACAAGCTGACACATTTATATGTCGTTGTCGTTTGTTGTTATATACATTCGTAACGCTTGACATCCTGGAGCTCTTTACGTCTCTAATCTGAGGTAGAAGTGGCATTGAGTTCCTTTTGTATGTTGGCACACTTTTGATATGTGTCCGATCTTGGGTGCTTGAATCTGATGTTGAAAAAGTGGCTCTGAGCACTACAGGACTTAACTTCTGAGGTCATCAGTCCTCTATAACTTAGAACTACTTAAAGCTAACTAACCTGCCCGAGGCAGGATCCGAACCTGCGACCGTAACTGTAGCGCGGTTCCAGACTGTAGCGCCTAGAACCGCTCGGTCACTCCGGCCGGCTCTGATGTTCAAGTGTGTCTTGAAGTACCAAAAGTAAAGGTCATATTCTATTGGAGATTCTGAGTGCTTCTCTACATACAAATGATGCATTTATTTGATAATGAGGTCGGCAGGTAAGTATTGTCTATTGCCATTGTCTCGTCGACTGTAATGTGTTTCTCGCCTAGGAAAACTGTCAGTGTGACAATGAACCATTTATACAGTTTCATCTGGAATTTTGTTGGTTCTTGTTTTATACTTTCCCCTGCCATCTGCCATCTTCCATGAAAAGGAAGTTGCTTTGCGATGTTCTCCACTCGCTTTCTGGACATACCATGCATTGACGCAAACGCTTTTTTACAGACTCTTGCATTGCTGTCACCGAACAGTACAAACATTTGAAAACGCCCTGGGCTTTCCTGTTCCACTTTATGGCCTATTTCTTTTAACAGGTAAACCTTTAATGCAACCAGCCAAATACACATCATGGGTATGTTTCGCCGTTAGGCCATTAAAAGCATTAATAATACGATGCCCTGCTTCAACATCGAATTCAGTAAAACACTTGTATTTGCAACTGCAATTATTACCTGTAGTCCGGCGAGACCTGTTTTTCTTCCACTCGTGCTCTTGTAGAGGTTTCCATCAACCTTACGCTGTTTTCTAATGTTCCGTCTCCATTGTTCCTTGTGCGATCCTTTTTTTTTCTCTTCAGTGGTCCAACTGTGTCTCTGTTTCTTGAATCTTCTTATGAGTCAGTAGATGTGTCCTCTGGCTCATAGTTTTCTGAAGAGTCACAGTTAAATAGTTCTTCCTCTTCTGGTTGACTTATACTGACGTTACAAAAACATAGCCGGCCGCGGTGGTCTCGCCGTTCTAGGCGCGCAGTCTGGAACCGCGCGACTGCTACGGTCGCAGGTTCGAATCCTGCCTCGGGCATAGATGTGTGTGATGTCCTTAGGTTAGTTAGGCTTAAGTAGTTCTAAGTTCTAGGGGACTAATGACCACAGCAGCTGAGTCCCATAGTGCTCAGAGCCATTTGAACAAAAACATATCCTAAACCTGGTAAAAAATGTCCCTCACAGAGAACGCACAGTGTCTACACCAGTCTGCTGAACACTACATAACATAACCTCCTTACTGCAGTCGTTTGGAGGGAAAAAAGAGGCAACTCCCGGAGCTGCCTCCGTTTTCATGCAAACTCTGAGTACAGGCAGTTCCATCTGTAGGATTTCTCTGGAACCAGCGGGTGGAGCTGCCTCCACTTTGCTCCAAACGAAGCGGCTTTTTTTTTTTTTTGTATGTGATAAGATGTTCAACTCGGTAGAGGCAAAAAGTGGAGCTGCCTCCTTCTTGCACCTAATCCTTCAATTGCGAAAGTGTTGCTGATGAAAGATCTCCTGCACGAACGGACGTCTTGATTATGTCCCATAAATGTTCGATGGGATTCCTGCTGGGCAATCTGGATGGCCAAATCATTCACTCGAATTGTCCATGATCATCTTCAGACCAGACGATCCACAAAACTTCTATCGTTGTTTGGAAACATGAAGCCCATGAATGGCTGAAAATGATCACTGATCGGTTCAACTGGACCAGAGGACCCAGTCCATTCCATGTAAACACAGGCCACACCATTATGGAGACACAACCATCTTGCACAGCGCCTTGTTGACAACTTGGATCTATGGTTTCGTGGGGTCTGCGCCACACGCGAAACGTACCATCAGTTCTTACCAGCTGGAATCGGGACTCATCTTACCAGACAACGTTCTCCAGTCGTCTAGGTTCCAATGGATATGGCTAGCTGCTGGTGATGTTGTGCTGTTAGCGAAGGCACTCGCGTCGCTCGTCTGCTGCCCATTAACGACAAATTTCGCCGTACTGTCCTAACGGAAACGTTCGTCGTATGTCCCTTACTGATTTCTGCAGTTATTTCACGCAGTGTTGCTTGTGTGTCAACACTGACAACTGTAGCAAACGCCACTGCTCTCGGTCGTTAAATAAAGGCTGTCGGCCACTGCATTGTAGTGAGAGGTAATGCCTGAAATGGAAATGTCGTGTTCCCGGCGCACCATTGACACTGTGGATCTCGGAACATTGAATTCCCTAACGATTTCCGAACTGGAATGTACCATGCGTCTAGCTCCAGCTACCATTCTGCGTTCAAAGTCTGTTAATTCCCGCCGTGAGGCCATAATCGTGTTAGACACCTTTCCACACGAATCACCTGAGTACAAAAGAAAGCTCCTCCAATGCACTGCCCTTTTATACCTTGTATATGCGATTCTACCACCATCTGCATATATGCATACCTCTATCCCATGAATTTTGTCACCTCAGTTATCCTGAGACATTAGGGAATGATTAATTTGATAATGGAGTAAAGTATGGTGGTAAAAACTGTAAAGGGGGGTCAAGGCTCAGCTATAGTGAGCAGGTTGAAATGGATGTATGCTGCAACAGTTATGCGGACATGAAAAGGACTGCACTGGACACACTAGCGTGGAGAGCTGCTCCAAACCAGTTTTCGAATTGAGAACCACAATAATAACAACAAGAGTGATCTGTTGTTCCCAGCATCATATGTTCCAGACATCCCTAGAAGGTGTCAATAGGTACAACACGAAGGAAATCGTTTTGAGGCTAGGTGTGAGATGTTATCTGGGTATTATTGTTGATGCTGGTTCTTCAAGGAACCTGTGAAGTCCATCATCCTGGTTTTGGATGGCAGTGGTTGCACCGAGAGAGCAGCCACTGTCGATTGTAAGGCAGCTGAGGCAGAAATTAGGACCCACATTGCACCCAGAGCATCAGCTAGACCAATGAAGAAGCGTTTCTTAGAAGCTAGGCCAGTAATAAAATCATCGTTCGCCAAACTTATTATCACATGTCGTCCGCATGTTGGCCAACTCCGATGGTGTAGCTGAAGACTGGTGTCACTGATGGCTGTTTACAAAGTATGGCGTCCACGAGGAAAGCAGCAGCTACCTATGAGGCAGCGGCACGAAGGCTAGCTTCTCCCATCTTCATATTGAGGTGGTTGGCGTATTGTGGAGGATGGAGTGGAGAAAATAACGGACACCCTAACACCTCTCTTAATTTTTTATTGAAGATACGTAGAGCACTGCAGGACCTGTCCAGAATATCACTTTGTCCAGAGTGACATGCTCCACGCCTCTGGGTAAGGGGTAAAATGATCTGATAATGATCCTATAAGAGATCGAAACCCATCATCAGATGAAATAAAAAATAACTTATTTGTCATCAAGACTGATTTTATTAAAATAATTTTATTATAGCTTTATCTATCGCCTTTTTTCGACAGGAAACCTTCCAAAAATGCATAATGGGCATTCATTTGTTGATTCTGAGCCAACACGTTCTTCGAGAGCTTACTAGGCCACTGACCAGTACCGTTACCATATTGCGCATAATGAGCTTGAATGGAGCACAGTGGTCAGCCTTTGGTTGAATCTGAACCAATGCGTTCTCCCAGAGCTTATATGGCCACTGATAGTTACCATTACCAGACTGTCAGTATCAGGCATGGGCAAGCTTTGATGAACAGTTCTTTGTTGAGGCTGACCCAGTGCTTTCATCAAGAACTTACCTGGCCCCTAACCAGTACCATCACCAGACTGTCGGCAGTGAGCATGGGTAAAGCACAATGGACATTCATTGGTTTTTCCTCGACCTAAGCGTTCTTCCACAGCTCAACTGGCTCCTGACCAGCACCACCAACAGATAGGCTTTTATTACTGCTACTTCTTCCAGCCAACTGCAACAACAGATCAGATGGAAGTAGTGTAGCACATTATCTCCCATGATAGCAGCTGTATAGCTTTACACACGATTAGAATCTGCGTTATAGCTTTCGTAAGCTATACAACAAATGTTTTGTCTAAAGCCTATTCATAGATATGTTACCCTGCGATTACAATAATTTGTGGAGAACGAGCTCTGCTATGCGCGAATAAAACTTCATTAACTCACATAATAATAATGGCGTGTGACGAGGGCCTCCCGTAGGGTAGACCGCTCGCCTGGTGCAAGTCTTTCGATTTGACGCCACTTCGGCGACTTGCGCGTCGATGACTTCATTTTTTCAAGGTGTTCATTTTTCATTTTCCGTTAGTGCGTACAGTAAAAACAAAAGTTCCTTCTGCTAGATAGCTATGTTCTTGTCGCATGAATAATGAAAATAAATGAGCCAGTTTAACTCTATAACACGCTTCCTCAGTGTTGACTATTTACCTGATTTTATTTTACATTAATCTCAAGCTGCTTTCAATATTTTTTTTTTGTATAGTAACTTATACCTTTGTTCACCCTCACGCACATATTATTATCTTACACTTTCAAAAATTCTTCTGTGAAGTGGAGGAAGATTTCAAGCAAATTTAATTTCATTTTGTATTAATTTTATTACGTGTTGGTATATTCATATCATTGGCTAACTAGTCAAAGGATTTTATGGCTGAACACCTCAGGCTGTTCTGTGCCACAACAAGGCTTAGTGCTGGATTCTGTAAGTCGTTTCTCCTCATAGCGTTACCTTTATGAATGTTCGGCCGTCCTCAAAGGCAGCTGCCAACGAGTAACTCGTTTGTGACGTGAGTTGACAACATCTCGCTCGAGAGTCACTTCATGTGCGATTCAATGGAATGCCGCACACGGCGCTACCAGTTAGAAACCCATAGGTAACCGGTTTGTGATCAGTTCACGGCGAGTCACAGTGATGGTTGCCAGTGACTGCAGTTTCACAGTTTCGAGAATTCAAACGCATTTTCACCGTGCCAAGAGAAAGTTTTTTTAAATAATGAAGTTCTCTGACGCGCTCCCAAACGCGCATAGAACCCTTTCCTTAAAATAAAAAAAAATGTTATCATTATCCAGAGTTTATTTGGCGAACAGTTTCGTTAATAGCGTGATAAAGTGAAAGTTATGTACGCTATAAAATAATGTGGAAAACTGCTATCATTCTAATTGTACATTAATATCCATAGACTTGCATGCATTATATAGCGTTTAATTGCTAAAAGAGTGAAATATTCATCCATCACTGTATCTTCCAGCATACCTGGTCTCCATTATAGTAAGTAATCCATCAGCACCGCAACATGGCTTTAAATAACAGAGTGGTATGATTTGCAATTGGAGAATGTTGAACCACTATCCACCAGATTTTCATTCAGACATGCACGCCACTCAGTGCACCAGTGTCCTTCACATGAGTCCATAACAGGCCAAAACATTTGGCAATCTTATTCCAGTCCTCTACATTCCCTTTAGTGCATCCCAAAATGGTTTAAATGGCTCTAAGCACTATGGGACTTAACATCTGAGGTCATCAGTCCCCTAGACTTAGAACTACTTAAGCCTAACTAACCTAAGGACAGCACACACATCCACGGCCGAGGCAGGATTCGAACCTGCGACCGTAGCAGCAGCGCGGTTCCGGACTGAAGCGCCTAGAACCGCTCGGCCACATCGGCTGGGCACCCCAAAATATTTTTGTTTTCCGTTACGATACATTTTGTCCTCCTACAAAATGCTACGAAAATGAAACTAACGCACAGTCTGTGGCCACCTATCTGCAAATGAAACACATTTGCATAGGCTTATACTACCCAGTTATATCGTAATTAGTTGTTTTTCCATTATTAGTTCTGATGACTGAGCTCATATCTTTGCTCGAATCCAAGGAATAAAGAAACACTTACGAACTGGCTTTTTTTCTTAATAAGAAAGTTGCACTATTTTACTGCGTGTAAAAATTGAATCAACATCTTTTTGCCGCAGAGTAAGTAAGTAGTAAGACATCCTCTCATGTTCGCGTTGCACAGTTTTATCAACTCTGTTAAAGCACTGTACCACTATTTAGACAGTTTACAAAAAGAATCAAAACATTCAAGTACCAGGGGTCAATATTGTTGAATAAATTGAGATAGAGGAGGAAAGTCGACAAAAAGTAATAAATGCGGACCGGATGTACTATATTTTACACCATCAATACATGTCACGCAGTCTATCCCTGGAAAACAGCGACGGTATATGTTGTATACTTGTGAGTCATGGGTAACTACACAGACAATGGAAGAGAGCATCCGTGCATATGAAAGGAAGATTTTAAGAAAATTTATGGTCCGCTATACAGTTCAGGAACTGGAAGATGGGAAAGAAGGGACAATGAAGCTCTGTCTTGGCGGTTTAAGAAAGCTATATTGAGAGTGATTGCAAGAAAAAGACTACAGCGGGCAGAACATGTTCTCTGAGCAGAGGGTACCCTCCCTAACAAAATATTAGTACATCAGCCAACTGGTAGACTTCCAAGAGGTCGTCCGCGAACGAGGTGGAAAGACAGAATTTCATGACATTGTAAGAAGCAGATCCAATAGTCAGCATTGAGGATGCTCGAGACAGAAGTAAATGGGCAAAAATATAATGTCAATTTTTGTGATGCTGAATTTCTGCTTATTAATGATTCGTGGACAGGGTATGTTGATCATTTCGTTAAGTTTAACGTTTATGTATTTTTTTCTTCTTTTGCTATGAGCCTAGATGGCCTGTTTATGTGCACTAAATGTTGTTGTTGTTGTTGATGATGATGATTTAGCCTCTGTCTTGTGCAGCTCCTTCGCTTCTACAAATAGCCTGCAGCTTACTTTTTTCTGCATGTATGGATGTCAACAAACTAACAAACTTCATAGACGGGTAAATGTATTGTGATGCTTTTGTTAGTTTGCCCATTCTTTAAACAGCTGTTTACGAGATATCCTAGAGTAACCACCAAATGTAATAATTATTACAATCGTTCTACAACAAAAACTTCCCTTCTGATGTTTTCGTATCCTAGAATATAACATTGCTCAATGGAAATAAGTCAACATTCTGACTTTTCTATCTCCCAAGTCTGCTAATATCCTTAAAGCAAAAGTAGTAGAGCATACACGTTTCAGAAGATCTGTGACATATGCTTTACAGTTCAAAGTCTTATTAACAGCCGGTCGAGTCACATCAGTGTGACCACCAGTCAGAATCCCGAATAACACCTCTTGCAACATGGACGTGCTGGAACAAAATCAATGATGTTCTGGAAGGTACCAACCGGCATCTGGAGCCAGGCCAATCCCATTGCCGTGGCCGGCTTCATTACGTTTTTCGGTTGAGGACCCATGGCGTGAACAGCGTGATCTGTGTGGTCCCATATATTCTCGATTAGGCTTAAAACCGGGAAGGGGGGTGGAGGGGGGGGGGTGAGATTGGTGGTGGTCAGGGAGCAACGGTGCTTTCGCGTTCTCGTCAGTACGGTACCAGAACGTTTAAGTTCTACCACTGTAAAGCCGGAAGATCCGTGATTCGAAATGTCAGAACTGTGCAGTAAGTAGCGGCAGGAACGCAACGACAAAATTACGTAGCAATAACACTCCAAACTATCGACTCTCGGAGAGAGATTTTAATCGTGTTCAGCATAATGGTAAAGTATCGAACTATTTTTCTTCGAATCATACAGTTTGTGGGGAAAGCAGTGAGAATAATTACTTTTGGAAACCTTTTATCAGACAAAGCCTGTTATAACAATAAACTGTTTCGTTTAATAAAACGGCTGCCAGCCCAAATCGGGCACAGTGTCTACACAAAAAGATGAAGTCAATTTTCGGCACTGAATAAATAACTACTTTCACTTACTACGTAATTTAAACACAACCACCTAATTTCCATTTACTACGGTCACTTGGCAGTAAGTACTATTAATTCCACTTTCTGTTACTTACGGAATTTATCACTAAACTTCAGTAATTATTTAAAGAAGACACACATATGTTTCAACAAGGATAAAAAAAAATTAAACTTATAGCTACCATTCATATGACTAAAACTATTATTTAACACGACTAAATTTCATTTCTTTAGGACTGTTATTGGTTAACGTATTACTAACACCAATATTTGCCTGGCTTTCTTTGACATGGAGAAGCAACACGAACAATTACTGTTAAGATTGTTGCAGTTAAACAATTATGTTACTTTACTTTCAGAAATGGTATTGAAAACCTATCCCCATGGTCACTCAAAGCGGTGGCCCTTAAACCGATACGTGCAAGCTTCAGTATTTAATAATGATTTTCGGAATTTACTACCAAAAAAGTAATATTACCAGTAATTTACTATTATTCAAGCTTCAATAAACATCAGGATTCTTGGAATAAATTCGTTTAGGTAAGGACCCTACTGAAGTAAATGAAAGAGGAAAATTGCGGTTCAACACAAAGGTACATTTAACACTTACAGGGTGTTTAAAAAATGACCGGTATATTTGAAACGGCAATAAAAACTAAACGAGCAGCGATAGAAATACACCGTTTGTTGCAATATGCTTGGGACAACAGTACATTTTCAGGCGGACAAACTTTCGAAATTACAGTAGTTACAATTTTCAACAACAGTTGGCGCTGAAAGTGATGTGAAAGATATAGAAGACATCGCAGTCTGTGGGTGCGCCATTCTGTATGTCGTCTTTCTGCTGTAAGCGTGTGCTGTTCACAACGTGCAAGTGTGCTGTGGACAACATGGTTTATTCCTTAGAACAGAGGATTTTTCTGGTGTTGGAATTCCACCGCCTAGAACACAGTGTTGTTGCAACAAGACGAAGTTTTCAACGGAGGTTTAATGTAACCAAAGGACCGAAAAACGGTACAATAAAGGATCTGTTTGAAAAATTTCAATGGACTGGGAACGTGACGGATGAACGTGCTGGAAAGGTAGGGCGACCGCGTACGGCAACCACAGAGGGCAACTCGCAGCTAGTGCAGCAGGTGATCCAACAGCGGCCTCGGGTTTCCGTTCGCCCTGTTGCAGGTGCGGTCCAAATGACGCCAACGTCCACGTATCGTCTCATGCGCCAGAGTTCACACCTCTATCCATACAAAATTCAAACGCGGCAACCCCTCAGCGCCGCTACCATTGCTGCACGAGACACATTCGCTAACGATATAGTGCACAGGATTGATGACGGCGATATGCTTGAGGGCAGCATTTGGTTTACTGACGAAGCTTATTTTTACCTGAACGGCTTCGTCAATAAACAGAACTGGCGCATATGGGGAACTGAAAAGCCCCATGTTGCAGTCCCATCGTCCCTGCATCCTCAAAAAGTACTGGTCTGGGCCGCCATTTCTTCCAAAGGAATCATTGGCCATTTTTCAGATCCGAAATGATTACTGCATCACGCTATCTGGACATTCTTCGTGAATTTGTGGCGGTACAAACTGCCTTAGACTACAGTGCGAACACCTCGTGGTTTATCCAAGATGGTGCCCGGCCACATCGCACGGCCGACGTCTTTAATTTCCTGAATGAATATTTCGATGATCGTGTGATTGCTTTGGGCTATCCGAAACATACAGGAGGCGGCGTGGATTGGCCTCCCTATTCGCCAGACATGAACCCCTGTGACTTCTTTCTGCGGGGACACTTGAAAGACCAGGTGTACCGCCAGAATCCAGAAACAATTGAACAGCTGAAGCAGTGCATCTCATCTGCATGTGAAGCCATTCCGCCAGACACGTTGTCAAAGGTTTCGGGTAATTTCATTCAGAGACTACGCCATATTATTGCTACGCATGGTGGATATGTGAAAAATATCGTACTATAGAGTTTCCCAGACCGCAGCGCCATCTGTTGTTGACAATTGTAACTACTGTAATTTCGAAAGTTTGTCTGCCTGAAAATGTACTGTTGTCCCAAGCATATTGCAACAAACGGTGTATTTCTATCGCTGCTCGTTTAGTTTGTATTGCCGTTTCAAATATACCGGTCATTTTTGAAACACCCTGTATATTCCACTGATTGAAGATGGATGGTTCATACTGTGATGCACTTCTAAATAAAGTACTTTGCCTGTTACTGACGTCGAAGGTGGCGTGAGGCGGGGCTGCGTAATAACATTGCGCAGGTACGGCTCTTGATATACATAGCTCTGTCTTCCTCTTGGTGGCGACGATAAAATTGCGAATTTCTGAGCTATTAATTTATTGCCGTACTGCGCCAATCAGATAGAACACGTCCGAGGCCAAAACCCTGTCTTGCAGGTAAATTCGGGATCTCTAGCGCTTGACCAACGTAATACGTGTTCACCACTTGCAGGGCAGCTACCGACTGACAGAGCCACTTGAGAGCCAATTCTCACTCGCGCGGCCCACCACCTTTTCCATTCCACCACAGAACGGAGTTCCGTTCTACCTATGATCCCTACACCTTTTCAGTTTACACTTCTGCTTACAAAAAACCCTAAGTATGAACCATCTACAATTGCATGACAGCATATACATACAAAATTGACATAATTAATTACCATTGTACTTGAAGTATTACATAATTATTTACAAAATATGTTTTAATACATTTATTCCACCTACGTCAAAGAGGCTATTTTAAACAGATAAACGTCACTTAACGAAAGCTTACTCTCGTTATAGTATTTGCTTAATTTTTGAAAATTATTACGGAACAAAATTTTTTAAAATATACAGATTAATGGCAGTATTATATTTACAATAGCATTACAAGGGCAGTACGGCAAATTCATCCTGGTGTTCTTCGAACTACGCACAAACACTACGGGCTGTGTGACAGATTGCGTTGTCCTACTGATAGTTTCCATCATGCCGCGGAAAAATAAACTGCATGTATGAGGGTATATGATCGCCAGCGATAGACTGAAACTTGGCTTGATCCATTGTGCCTTTGAGAACGACGAGATTAGTCAGGGAAAGCCAAGAAAACATCCCCCAAACCGTAACGTTCCCTCCTCCGGTCTGTATCCTTGTGACGATTGCTGCAGGGCAGTACAGGCCAAACAAAGGTTCTCTGTCCGATGGAGCATAAAACGTGATCATCTGGAAAGGCCACCTGTCGGCATGTCCAGTTGGAGTACTGGCACGCTTGTTCTAGCCTCGTCAGCGATGAACAGCCGTCAGAATGGGTGTGTGGAACAGGCACCTGCTGCGGAGGCCCATACGCGGCAACGTTCGCTGAACGATCGTTGAGGAGAGACTACCGGTAGCCCCTTGACTCACCTGAGCGGTCAGTTGATCAACAGTTGCACGCCTATTCGCCCTTACTCATCTCCACAGCCGTCGTTCCCCCCTGTCATCTGTGGCCCGTGGTGCACCGCAGTTGCCTTGGAGCCGATTTTGGATAGCGCCATTTTGCAATGTACGGTATACTTTAAGCACGGCGGCACGCGAACAGTTTACAAACTTAGCCGCTTCGGAAATGCTTCCAGCCTTGGCACAAACGCCAGTGATCAGGCCCTTTTGGGCGTCAAATAAATCGCTCCATTTCTGCATTACGACAACAACTGAACTGTTATCCGCCAGGATAGCCGAGAGTGCTAACGCGCTGCTTCCTGGACTCAGGTAGGAGCGCCGACCCTGGATCGAATCCGTCCGGCGGATTAACGACGACGCCCGGTGTGGATGTGGTTTTTAGGCGGTTTTCCACATCCTACTGGTTAATACTGGGTTGGTCCCCACGCCCCGCCTCATTACACGACTCGCAGACATTTGCAACACATTCACACTATTTCACGATTTACACTAGACACGAACAGCTGGGGTACACTAATTCCGTCCCAGCGGGAGGGGGGGGGGGGGGGGTGAGTATGGGGTGGCGGCAGCGAGAGCATCATCAGGCCACCCCTTAAAATTAACCATGCCAAATCCGTACTTAACCCTGCTGACACTGAGCACGATGCGGGATAAAGGCAGTAACAAAAAAAAAAAAAAAAAAAGAAAGAAAGAATCCGCGTTCCCCCTACACGATTTTTATACTCTCCATTGCTAGTGCTACCACCTGCCGTACGTGAGTGGTTATTACACGTTGACTCTGAACGTAGACGGTGGTCGTATTATTGTGAGCCGCGCGGGATTAGCCGAGCGGTCTTAGGCGCTGCAGTCATGGACTGTGCGGCTGGTCCTGGCGGAGGTTCGAGGCCTCCCTCGGGCATGGGTGTTTGTGTTTGTCCTTAGGGACTGATGACCTTAGCAGTTAAATCTAATAAGATTTGACACATATTTAAGTTTAAATTTATTATTGTGACTGGATCGTGTATAAGCATATAATAATTTAAATTTTTCTGAGTCTTTTTTGTATTTTGCCTCATTAATTTTTTCTGACTGTCTTGTCAAGCTCTCTGTAGGATAGAACTGAGTGTTTTATCTTTGTTCAATGTCGGTTTATTTTGCAGTGGAATAATTTAGTAATTATTCCAAGAAATTGTTTCTACATTTAAGTGTTGGAGTCCCAGTTGCTTATCGTCATATGCTTCTTAGCTGTACGAGGATAGATCATTTAAATATGCACTAGTCAGCAAGAACATTATGACCACCTACCCAATAGGCGTTATTTCCACCTTTGGCACGGATGACAGCGGCGACGCGTCGTGGCATCGAACCAATGAGGTCTTGGTATGTCTCTGGAGGGAGTTGGCACCACATTTACACACACAAATCACCTGGTAAATTCCGGGGAGGGCGGGGGGGGGGGGGGCGATGAGCTCTGACGCCACGTTCAATCACGCTCCAGATGTGTTCAAATCTGGCCGGTTGGCAGCGCATTCTTCAATTGGAAATCGCCACTGTGCTCCTTGAACCACTCCTTCATATTCCTGGCTTTGTGACATGGTGCATTATCTTGTTGAAAAATACCACTGCCATCGGCAAACATGACCGTCATGAAGAGCTGTGCGATAGTCCTTGAATGTGATTTTGCCTTGCGCGAGCGCCACTGGACCCCAAGATGCCCACGTGGATGTTCCCCAGAGTATAATGGAGTCGCCAGTTTGTCTTCGTCCCATGCTGCAGGTGTCAAGTAGCTGTTCCCCTGGAAGACGACGGATTCGCGCCCTCCCATCGGCATGATGAAGAAGGTATCGGGATTCATCAGACCATGCACCGTACTGCCACTGCACTAATGTCCAGCGCCGATGGTCACGTGCCCACTTCGGTCTGTTCGGCTCACTGTGTGTTCAGTCACACTTGTGTTCCGCCCAGTATTAAAATCTGCTGGCCGCAGTGGCCGAGCGGTTCTAGGCGCTTCAATCCGGAACCGCGCCTGCTCGACCTGTTCAGGAGGTTTCGTTGGCCAGTTGATTGGTCACTTCTAGTCCCGTCATACCGCACATGTGGTCGATTGGAGACGAGTCCGGAGATCGTGTTGGTCAGAAAAACTGTTGCACGTCTTGCAGAGACGTTGAGTTTCATGGGCAGTGTGTGGGTGAACATTATCCTTTTGGAACAACGTCACCTTCCTGTTGCAAGCCGTCCGTGGAGGCCGAGCGGTTCTAGGCGCGTCAGGCCGGAACCGCGCTGCTGCTACGGTCGCAGGTTCGAATCCTGCCTCGGGCATGGATGTGTGTGATGTCCTTAGGCTAGTTAGGTTTAAGTAGTTCTAAGTTCTAGGGGACTGATGACCTCAGATGTTAAGTCCCATAGTACTCATAGTCGTTTGAACCATTTTGAACCATTAAAATCTGATGTTATTCCGCCACAGTCTGTCCTGCTTTACCAGTCAGTATGGCGTACGACGTCTGACATCTGTGATGAGTGGTGGCCTCCCAACCCCAAGACATTTGGACTTGATTTCATCTCGGTTTATCCACGTGCTGAAGACGTTCGCCACAGCACTCCTCGAACAATCGACGAGTTGTGGAGTTTCCGAAATGCTCACGCCGAGGCTCCGGGCCATCACAACCTGCCCTCGGCCAAACTCGGAAAGACCGCACACCTTGACGCTGCTATCACCTGGACGGGTTTACATCGCTAACAGGTCGGTGTTCATAATGTCTGGCTGATTAGTGTACATGGTGTGTTGTAATTTATATCGGAAACTGATGGTTGAGAGTATCTGACTATAGAAGAGATAACATTCCAGTAAACGTGGCTCTACTAATGAGACGTTTGTGAGATAACTGCAAATGTGTGGTTACGAGGCGTCACTGAATTCAGTATGAAGTATTGGTCTAGTTAGAGCAAACGTATTTGAAATGTAAATAATTCCTGTTTGCTGTGCTCCAATTTCAATAGTGATCTATGGTTGGGGCATGATGGTTCACTGGCGCAGTTTGTTGCTAATGTAATGCGGTCCGAGATGGGCAGTTCGGGTAGGCCTGTAGCATAGCTTCCAAGATCACTTCACCTCTGCATTTTTCTGTCTCGAGGTCATCTCATAAATGAAATGTAGAGCACTCTCCTTAATAAGGTGGAAGAACTGGATCAGCTAGTGGTACAGCCGTTCCAAGATTTACAGGATGGTCAGGGGTTGCTTGAGAGACTTAATAATTCGCTACAGAGTCGAGCCCAGGTGTTGATGTTCAGTAAATATGCTGAGGTAACATTGTATTTTTCCTAAGGTAGCCCGTGGGCGACACTTGTGCCAAGTTAGATTGGAAGTTGCCTACCTAATGGCTTCCAGGGGCAAAAGGAATTTTATTTTCAGTATTTCATACATCATAAATAGTCACGAAACATAAAAAAATAATACCCTGACATAATTTATGAAATGTTCATCACAATGAGACAGGTATTACAGTTATAAAATGTGTGTATGAAGCGTGGCTATAAAATAACGGGACTGGTGCTGTCACAGAATAAGTACGCATGTTGAAATGTTCAAATGTGTGTGAAATCTTATGGGACTTAACTGCTAAGGTCATCAGTCCATAAGCTTACACACTACTTAACCTAAATTATCCTAAGGACAAACACACACACCCATGCCCGAGGGAGGACTCGAACCTCCGCCGGGACCAGCCGCACAGTCAGTGACTGCAGCGCCTTAGACCGAAGTACGCTTGCTCCAAAGTGAACTGCCAATAGCTGTAAAGCGTAGAGCCTTCTCAGTTTCCCTGGTGTCTGTAGTCAAATCAGTGATCAGCATGGTCGTGGCCTTTAGTTGTGTAGGAGCTGTTATCTCGTTTTGAAAAAAATAAAAAATAAAAAAAAGATACGTGTAACGATAGTCGCAACGAAGTGCAGTGAAGTTTCACGTGAAACCTGAAAATCTACCACTGAAACCTATCTTTTGTTGAAAGAAGTGTATGGCAAAAACTGTTTATCATCTATGCGTGGGTTTTGACTGGTTCGTGTGTTTCAGGATGACCGAAAATATGTTGATGGCGATTCACGCCCGTGACGTCCTTCAACATCAAAAACAGATGAAAATATCGAAAAAGTAGATAATCTGATTCGATCTGACCAACGGTCGAGTATTCGATCGATTGCTCAAACTGCAGGTATTGACAAAGAAAGTGTAAGGCAAATTTTACATAACCAATTCAACATGGAAAATTGTGGGAGAAACTGGTGCCGCAAATTCTCACGGTCGAGCAAAAACAAATTCACGAAAATGTTTCTACTGGCACTTTGAATATCACAAAAATGATCCAAATTTCTTGGAACGAGTGATAGGGCATGAAAAATCTTGGTTTTTCACTAATAATCCAAAGACTAAACTCCAATCCATGCACTGAAAGGGTCCAACTTCACCGAGAGCAAAAAAAGCTTGAATGAGCAGATCAAGATTCAAAGAGATGATGATTGCTTTTCGCGATGTTCGTGGAATTTTGTGTCTTTACTGGGTTCTTGGAGGCCAGATTATTAATCTACATTCATACATTGAGGTTCTTGCTCAACTCCATGAGAAAATAAGGAAAAAACTACCCGAATTGTGGAACAACAATACATGGGTTCTGCACCAAGCCAACGCACCGGCTCACGCCGCATTGTCTGGTAATAGATTTCTAGTGAAGTACCGCATCCCAGTGTTAGACCATCCATCTTATTCGCTTGACCCAGCATGCAGCAACATCTGCATGGAAAGGAACGAATGGCCGCGCGGAATTAGCCGAGCGGTCTTAGGCGCTGCAGTCATGGACTGTGCGGCTGGTCCCGGCGTAGGTTCGAGTCCTCCCTCGGGCATGGGTGTGTGTGTTTGTCCTTAGGATAATTTAGGTTAAGTAGTGTGTAAGCTTAGGAACTGATGACCATAGCAGTTAAGTTCCATAAGATTTCACACACATTTGAACATTTTGAAATACAATTCTTTACAGCAATACTCACTTCATCTTATAACCGCACCTCGTACGCACTGAGGCGGCATAGCTGAACGTGTGCAAATACTCAGACAGCATTCATCCAGTATTTGAGAAGGAGAGCACTTTCTGATTTGCAACAAACTTTACACAGAATTTCAAACCTTTACTTAATTTTTTCTCTGTGACAGCGACCTCAAAATGAAAGGAAAAAGATTTATCACTTACTACGTTTTCGCTGTTCATGCAATAAGACTGCCGCATCAGTCATGGCGTTCAGTTCTTTTTTCTTACTAACTATATTTGCGACACATTATGCAGGCAGTGTCCACATGTAGCCGGCCGCAGTGGCCGAGCGGTTCTAGGCGCTACAGTCTGGAACCGCGTGACCACTAAGGTCGCAGGTTCGAATCCTGCCTCGGGCATGGATGTGTGTGATGTCCTTAGGTTAGTTAGGTTTAAGTAGTTCTAAGTTCTAGGGGACTGATGACCTCCGATGTTAAGTCCCATAGTGCTCAGAGCCATTTTGTCCACATGTAGCACTCAATGTGCTTGCAAAACTATATCAGTATACGACACTTCATGAGACGTAGTGTCATAAACACTGAGCTCGTGAAAAACTAGCTTCTGCTTAAAACGTAACGCCTGTTACAGAGTGTATACTCACCCAGTGCTTTATAATGAGAGCGCTTAGCGACTTCCAATAAACTGTAAACAAGATTTTCTTTCTCGCTTACATGCGTAACGTCAAATATGCGATACGTAACTCACGTGTAGTAATCGGAAATTTAAGGCTCCTTTATATGTGGAAATCCGATTCTTTAAAGAATTAGGTGTTTACTGGTGAAATATCCGCTTAGAAAAATTTATGAATTACTGTGCTGGTAAACCCTTTACGTTATTTGATTTTCAAACAGCTGAGCAAAACTGAACGTACTCAGACATTACTCCCTTTACTTATTCTGATCAACACTAAACTGACACACAATATTTTTAGCGCAACGCAATCTGGCTTTCAATAATCCCTACAAAAGAATTGCCCTCACTAACAATAATCTATACCTTTCATGAATCACTTACCTCACAAAAATATTAATTACTCGAACTACTGCAATACAGGGAGCGCCATTACTGCCGCTAAATAAAAGATTCTAACATACTGAAGGCACTAACTACTGATCGGCATAGTTAGCAAATGAAAGATTTTGATAGAGAACAAACAATGTATTTACGTTAATAATATTCAAAAAAATATATATCATATATATAAGTTCATGATATCAAGTATTACAAATTTACTCTTTCTGATGGACACACGTCCAGATCGTCCGCTCTCAAAATTCTGCTCTCTCCCCACAACCACCACTGCTGGCGGCTCTAATCGGAAAGTTATAGCTGCTTTATACGTAAAAGTCCGATTCTTTAAAGAATTAGGTGTTTTCTGGTTTGTACTAACTAGGACAATATGTCACGCTGAGATGTGAGACTACAGGTAACCACACTTTCGCAGCTGCCTCGCGGACCCATGTTTAATGGGATGGCTTTTTTTTTGTTTTACCGTACATTTGTACCCGCGTCAGTTTTCATTGTTAATTAAGATACGCCTAGTATGACAGGAAGAACGGTGGATACAATATTTCCTGTGTTACACCTGTAACTCTGCCACCTTCTTACAGAATGGAACGATTTTCGACAAAGCGATTGCAAGACTATGCAAAGGCGTGAAATCTGGCACGCCGCTGAACACTCTCACAGGACGTGAGTCGGCGTAGGCGTGAAACCGTGTGGTGAACGGCTGTGGCCGCCGATGGTGGCAGGGAATGCCCCGAAGAGAACGTCACAACGGCGACAGTAGCGCCGCCACCCCGAGGCGGACGCGCGTCGAAGCGGCCGACTGTGTTCGGCGCTGTCCTCGCGAACAGTGCGGTTGTGGCTCGTGCACCTGTCTGTTGTCCCGTGCCATCCTGTGAGCGTGTGCAGCGGCCGCCGACGCAGCCACAGCCGGAACCAGCAACAGGTGGGTACCCTACCCACCACCCGAGACGCCGCCGCAGCAGTACGGCTGGCGCTTCCCGGAACCCGCCGATCGCGAGCAGTCGGCCACCGGTAGGTGGACGCGTTTGCAACTGTAAACTGGGAGATGCAAAGTGTTTACTCGTAGGTGTCGACCAGTCCCTCTTACAGTGTGACCGCGCCGTCTTCCCTCCCCTGGTTGCGGTGACAGACTGATCTGTAGTCTACTCCTTGGTCTAGGTTGCAAAGTTACGCTTTGGTTGCGAGTTGGCGAACCGAACGAATGCGATTAAGAAATAAAGATTTTGGTAACAGATGAATGTGTTTCGTACCCCGATGCACACGTTCGTCGCAGGTGAAATTTGCTCTAATTTAGTACACGTGATTTTGACGAAACGTGAACTCTGGTTTGTGACTGGCTCAGCAATTGTAGATTTCATTAGCAATATATCACAACCAAAATTCGCTCAAATTTTGATTTCTTCTACGTAAATTCTTAAAATGCATGGTAAATTAAGAATTGATGTATTACGTAATTGATAAATAGTATTTTGGTGCATACTACGCACCTGTACCGTACTTAAACTATGGAAACAAGGGAAAAGGTGGTCACTATTTAACTTATACCTAGTGCTTTATCCTTTTATCTGCACTCGAAAACTGAATCCAAAATTCTGTTTTGAATGTGGGCCACAGAAAGTTTCCTAGCCCTCACGTATTCCTTCGTCTGCCTTAGCGACGTGTGACGTCCAATTTACCAAACGTAACATCCTAGTATTTTTGCCACCACTATGTTTCAGGTCTGCTTTTTTAGGTGTATTTCTGCCTCAGGGCTCTCAAATGGTATCATTACCGGTTTCGACTTATTACAATGTTGTCAACATCAGATCTGTTCCAAAAGGAGGAAAAGGTGGCAGCAAACTACTAGGAAACTAAATACTGTACAGAACTACACGTACCTGAAGACATCTGATAAATCGGTAACAAATTGAAATTGGTAATTATACTACTGACTGGAGATTAAAGGAAAAAAGAAAAAAAATCGATGTTTAGTTTAAGGCAATATGCCTACTGGGTGTAAGGTCATGGTTTGTATTTATCATTATTTGATGGTTGTATTTAACTTCACAATTACTTCATTCCATGTGTAAGAGATTATAATATGATTAACCTGTAACAAGGAAGAATATAAATAAGCACTAGTCTCCTGCATTTGTTGACAGTTGGATAGAACCTCAAAGCGTTACATAGACATTCTTGTCAGAGTTTATGAACTCTTATAAAATATTGCGTCATCTGTTTTCTGGAAAGAAATTCTACATACATGGGAATCGTTCCATGCAAATTCGATAAGTGACGTAGTTACAGTAACACATGTAACACCAGTGATTGCGAAACGCTTTTTAACGAATCCGTTAAGAAATCATTCCAGAAGTCCTCTTAGGATGTGGAAATGTTCTTAATATAATTTTTTCGTTCTTTCGCTTGTTTCGAGCTGTTAATTTAAAAAAAATCCTAGTACGCAGCGTTGATGATGGATATACTAAAGCTAATCCTAGATAGCGTTTACTCCGGCGCTCCACCCGCTTATACTTTTCAAAACTTTTGCACATGGTAAATACGTATCGATACTGGCCGTGTGTAAACAATGGAACAATCAGATCGCCAACTACCTAGCGCTTTTTGTTTCTAAACACTGCTCTTCACATTGAATGTGTTGTTGTTCTGCAAACATAAATGATACATACATAAAACGTTATACTAATAAGAGTGACCATTTTTCATTGTTTGCGGTAACTGGGCTTACGACTGGCCCCACTCAAACTGAGCTAATGTGGAATTTTTTTCTTTGTCATTTATTCACCCAGATTCGATATGTGAATTCTATCGTAAGCTCTATAGAGTTTCTCAGACAATCTAAAAAGATTTTGTAGTCAAGTTAATATATGTGAAGAATAAGACGTTTCATTTTTAATGTTAATGATTGGAAACAGAGAACGTTCTAGTGGATAAAATGTGTACTTTGTTTATTGGAATTGGGATAAGAATAAGGGTGTGCCTTGGAAGAAGATTGTGTATTAACGAAATCACGTGGTGGAGGAAAGGCCCCCAAGAAATTAATTCGGCAGTGACATCAGAAAATAGTGCATAATAGTTTTGTTTCTGAGTTCGACTATAGGGAGTTACTGAACGATGTCCTTTCTGTCAGTGTGTTAAACAATAGGCGTCTTATAAAAAGAATTGCCGATTCAGTGTATATTTTACTTTGGTCACAAGCGTTACTGAAAATAATGGTACCAGATTGTAAGAATACATGCACATTATGCGTATTTGGACTTCGACCTAATAGGACAATAGCCTGATTTATGACACAAGTGAAACTTTGGTGACAGATTACGGGCCGGAGTTCTGGGCAAGAACGTCGTTAGACACACACAGCTTTCGTGTCTCACGCTAGTGTGAAAAACTACTTCTATTAAAGTTACTTTGACTTTGCCAACGTTAACATTAGCTCAGAATTTTCACATATTATGCAGTTTTTGAGTTATTTATGTATCCTGTATATAGTTTCATAAAAAAACTTTATGAAGTGGAGCGTATAAATTAAACAAACCTTCGTTTTAATATAATTACATACAGATAGTATGGGTATGTTAACTGCTACAGAATTCTATGGCTTAGAGTATTATACTAAGAAGATATGGCTATTTTGTTAGAGAAGGAAGGGCATCGCCTGCTACAAAGGCGGGCCCTCTAAATGCAGACGAAACGTAAAATTCTAATAGCACTCCGTACAGTTTCACTGTTAGGAAACTAAAAATCGTAATTTATCCACAAAAAAGATGGCCAGACAGCCGCTTGTAGCAGCTGTGAAAGAATACTTAAATTGCTTCTGTAGGGAGACGGCGATTACAAGTTTTATACGTACTGCAGAACCTCAGACACTGAGGAAGTTCTGAACTGATAGGCCCTGGAGGAGATTTATTTACAAATTTCTGATAACCAATTTGTTAAAACGTTATCATTGGAGTGCAGTGATAAAGACACTGTTTGTATATAAAAAAATAAAGGTTGCAAAAAGAAATTGCGATCAAGACGGAAATAATTTTTTGTAATACAACTAGTTTCAGCGTGAAATACAGGAGTTGCAGTGTGATATACAGGAGTTGGTCTGTTCCGTACATTCTTGAGCCCCACCAGTCTTCCACCCTCCATAGTGACGTAAAAGTAAGAATTTTTTTCCGTCGTGTCAATCGATGGTCCTGCGTTCCACCCGGGAAGCACCATGATGCAATCACTGGCCATTAGCGCTGTGTACATGCGGACTACAGGGTGAGTATCCTTTTAAAGACCTTAGCGCCGCGTAAGGTTTAAATTTCCGTAGGATTCAGTTGATACGACGAAAAACATCAATAGAAAAGGACTTTATTCAGTAACATTCTTTAACACCCGCGCAGCAATTTCATTCAGACATGTTTAGAGTTGTACTCAGTATACGATGTGAATCTAGATTTGGTTATCAGTTTTAATTGGCAGGGAAGGTCTGTGGATACTACTTTGTTTTTTGAGTTTTATATTTCTTGTTAATAACTTCGTAAGAAGTATTCTGTGAATACTACTACTGTTTTATTGAGTTGCATATTTTAGAATAACTGCTTGACACATTCGGCACAACTCAATGATAGCCTGCCTCTATTATTTCCACATCAAGTAATAAGACATATTCGGTGAGTGCACTAAATTGACATAGAGAGGGTACCAAATATGTACACACATTACAGAAAATAAACTGTGTTAATATGACGACATTTCTGGAATGTCGTGATTACTGGTGGCCTTATAAATTTACTGCAGCCTCTTCGACCGCTCCAGATAATCTCCTGCACTTCAGATTTTGGCGAACGGGCACATTTTGTCAGTGACCTCACTACAATAACTCCATAAACGGTTTAAATTTTTTCTTGAAGCTCTGTCGGTGTGCTTGGTGCCATACGGTATGTAAGAGTGGTAGTCGAACCACGGACCGCATGCGGCCGGAATAAAGTATTCGTGCGACCCGCGGTTCTCAGTATTGTGATAGCTAACATCTAACAGCCGAAGTAGACAAAACCATGAACTGATCTTAAGAAGTTCTTAAGAGCGTAATTTTCCTGTTTAGTAACAAAAAACTACTCGGAGACAGTATTTTAAGATGTACTTAATTGTAATTGATCGTGTACGCCGCCGTGAGCTAAGTAAATTTGACCTCTTACCTCAGAGGCAGATGGTAAGCAATCGCGCCCATCGCGGAATTAGATGTGAGACGGGGATTGTTCTTACTGTTCAGACAACTCAGCTGTATGGGATAGTTGCTGTGGTATAAATTTCGGATGGGAGTAACTCGGGTTCGTGAGTGCGCATTGTAGAAAAGTTCATTTTCAAATGCGCAGTGCTGCGTGTTAGAGTGCATGCAGTATGGTGTAGTTATCGGCACTCGTTGTTGACGTAAGTCACCATTCCAAGTCCAACTACCAGCAGTTATGTTGTTCAGTGTTTTTGAAATACGTTAAGTTTGTATTTTCTGCAACTTTAGATGTTTGTAAAAATAGTTGACTCTCCATCCAGGAAGTCAATTCTCTTCCGGCCGTACGTTGGCGTTAGTGAAGAGCGTGCTTTCAGTGCTAAGTGCTGCACTTCACTGGCAACCCTGCTATTGGATCTGGGCTTCACTGCGGTGTCAACGTGAGATGGAATATGGAACTGAATTAAGGCTGTTGTAATAAATACAACGCTGTGAGTAGACGAGAAATGACATTCAAAACATTTAATAAAAATTTGTGTGCTTGTCTCATCATGCATAGTCCATTTAAATACAAATACAATTACTGGTATTAATCAGTTAAACATCCTCTCACGCAGGTAAAACAGCAGCACTTCGTCAGTCGATGACAGTCGCACCGCTTTGGGATCGCTGAGGTCGGCAGCAATCTGAAACAGAGAAAAATAGACATAGTGCCCAGTTGATGCTAACTCTCAACGATCAGTAGCTATTTAGGCGCCAGCGACCATCTATTCACGCCATTACCGTAGGTAGTCTATTGGGAACTCATAACATACTAATGTAGGTAGGTTAAAATTGAGATCGGTACCTATATGGTCACGGTTTCCGCACCGTAATATCAGTATTGGCTCTTAAGCAAAGCTGTTCGATGACCACTAGTATAAAACTTTCATTACTGTTCCAGACAGCTAACTGTACTCAGTCGACAGAATGTTGCCCAAACACAAGCGCAACTTCTCGTCTCAGCTGGGGTCTTGGAAAATACTTACAGATCTACACTGATCAACCAGAACATTATGACCACCTACTATGGACATAAATCCGTCCAGGTGGCAGCAGCGTCATCTGGCGAGGAATGGCTGCTTGTCAGACACATGCACAGTACATGTAGTGTCCATTAAGCGGGTTGACCGTGTGTAGGATGGGATGGCCCGATTTCAGTTCTACCGAGGGCAACTTGTGATGGACCGGAGACTCAGCATGAGCTTCTCGGAAACTGCACGACTTGACAAGTACTCCAGCAGTGCTGTGATGAGTGTCTTCAACACGTGGCGAAAACTTAGTGAAACCGCGTCCAGACTTTGCAGACTGTGCCCCCCTCCCCACTACAGATGTCGGAGGCTGGGCAACTTGGGAAACAGGACAGGCGGCGAACTTCGGCCGAAATAACATTTAACATCAGACTGTAAAGCTGGGCAGAGTACTCGCACAAGTGTGTGTGTGTGTGTGTGTGTGTGTGTGTGTGTAAACACACACGGTGCACCAAATACTCTTAACGATGGGCGTCCGTAGCCAATGGCCCATGCATGTGCCAGTGTTAACATTACGACATCGGAAACTACGAATGAGCACGTGACCATCGGCCCTGGACATTGGCGCAATGGCAGAGCGTTTCGGCGTCTGATGAATTCCTGTATTTCATCATTCGAATGGAAGGGTGCAAATCCATCTTCCAAGGGAACAACTCCTTGTCACCTGTACTGCGGGATGGAGACAAGGTGGCGGTGGCTACATTATGCTCTGTGGAACATTCACGTGGTAATCCTCGAGTCCAGTTGACCTCGAGCAAGACACAGCGCCCTTCAAGGAATATCGTACATTGGTTGCAGACCAAAGCCAGGATTGTGATGGAGTGGTTCGAGAAACACTGTGACGAGTTCCAATTGATGTGCTGATCCCCCAGCTCGCCAGATCTGAACCCGATTGAACACATCGGGGATGTGATTGAATTTACGGAAATTAGGTGACTTGTGCGAACTCCGTCAAAGTGATCTACCAAGGCCTCACTGCTTCTATGGCATGACGCGTCGCCGCTGTTGTCCATGCCAAAGGTGGACATAGCGGCTGTTAGGTAGGTGTTCACAATGTTCTGGTTGATCAGTGTACATTAGCACCTCAACTGTAATGTCGTGGTACGGAGTCTGCAGACTGTGCTCCATCCAATTAGAAGGAAAACTATGCATCCCCACAAAGCCTATTTACTGTTCCCTCTAAAAGAACGGTCCGATTAAACACCCAGATGACAGTCCTAAACAGACAACAAATTCTCATCAGCTGAGTTGCTTTTTTTTTTTTAAGATCTAGTGGCACACATGTACATAGTACATGTTGAGGAAGCCATCGAATTTCTCTTGCATACATAAGTACTCGAACGATTTTGGCTCTGTCGCAGACTCCCAGAAAATTATTATAGTGGCAATCCCCAGTCCTGAGTGAGTCAAATACCACAACTGGAACCCCCTCCCACTACAACCCACTATCAGATTTCGAACAGCCCATCTTTGCTTCATGCCATTGAAAATACGTATAACACGCACACTGAGTGTTTGACCATACATAGGAAGGAGGGCGTGTGGAGAAGAATGATAAAGCAAATAACCTAATAAACATAGGTCTGTAAAGCAACTGTTTCCCCGATACGGCCAAACTTCCTATCTGTATGGTTGTATGTACCTTTATTTCCTGCAGCGCAATCTAGTCGTCGATTTGGATGATCTTTATGGTACATGCATGATGGTGTACCGGCTGTTCGGGAATACGCAGCACGAATCTTAAAAAGCAAGTGCATTGGTCGTTAATCGTAAATACCGTGGAGTGGCAGGTCCCCCGACTTGAATGTCGGATTTAAAAGAAAAACAAAACCTTTCGTTTCATTTTGGGTGGTTTTCAATGCTTTTGGAACGCGCCTGGCAGTCTTAAACGTGTACGGGTAGAGATGAGATGTAGTGAAACCCGATTTCACACGAATGGTGGTGTCAGTTTCATTTTCGTAATATGTAGTTGGATATCCCGGACAAAAAAGTTTGCTTTGTGTCGACGGAAGGCGTCTGTTTTCCGTTGCACACAAAATGATTTTTAAAGCGGAATTTTACATACCCATTCGATAGACCGGTCCCATATTAACATAGAGCGACATTATTTTTATCGTTACGTACTAAGGATGCCTAAATTTTTTGTAACGTGGATATCTAAGGTTGGGGGGGGGGGGGGGGGGTCGGTGAACCCACTAGTATTAAAATGGTCTATCGATAAAAAGTTAACTTTCAAAACGTTTATGTATTTTAATTAAGGCGGTCACCTATAAATGTGGGTAATAGTTACAAATATTACGATGAGTCAAAATTGGTATATTACTCTACGAAATATGCGTTGATGTATTACACAAATTACTGAGTTCTCAACTTCAAGGCAGTTCTTTGTGAATGTGTGTTACGTACATCATTTACACTTTCCTCAGTATTGTTTTGATTTACTCGCATTGTTGTACTTATGGTTCTTTGTTTCAGGTTCTTTCTCCTCCCGTCTTTGATTTTCTTTTACAGAATACAATCATTGACGGAACAATTAGGTTAGTAATTCTACTACCAGTGGTTTCACTAGTTCCAACTTAACTCGCAGAAGAAAAAGTTTCCGTTTGTTTCTTCCCATTCCATCTTGGATGTTGCTGGGTGAATTTTATGGTTACATTGATAGCACAGATATCGGAGAGACTGAAATACTGATAGAGGCCATCTTTTCTTTACTCTCTTAGCAGATGTATACAGGAGTCATTTGATCAATGGTACCAATTCCACCTTTAGTGGAATCATAATATGCATTTATTTGGGTTTTATTCTTCTCTTCCTTCAGTGCCTTTATCTTAATGCATTGTTGATCAATCAGGGAGTTTACTGGGTTTTGTTTTACTATGTAAGATACCAAAGTAACTAGTGGCCCACCTGTTGATCAATCTGTGAACAGAACGTTGACAATATAGCTCCCGATTCTTCATTATGTCTGAAATGTAGTTCCTGTTTGACTGAAGATTTCCTTCTTGTAGTCCTAGTTTTACTTCTCCGCCTATGTGTAGTATCATTTCATAGAAACATTTCGACCAGTATTTTCACAGCCACTACCAGATGTTTCACGACAGCTGCTAAACCTCGTTTTTCCTTAGACAAACTCTGTACTTTACCTGCATAGGGCTCCATATTCATTGCATCTGACATCATGCATACAAGAATGCTGTTACAGCCCAGTTTCTCCTTCATGTGTATACTCTAAGCAAGCTGAGACTCTCATGTTTTATACAGTAATTGTTTTGTCATTACACCTAATGATTCCAGTAAGTTCCTTGAAACGTTCTCTTGCTATAATAGCCTTGTAAACACCCCGACGCGTCAGGTGTGACCAGATACCGTGTACACTGAGGAATTGTCCTTATTTGCACCCACAAGTATCTTTATTCCTATAAAGCCACACAATTGTTTCTCGTTAGTTGAAGTAACATTTATCCTAACTGCCTCTTCATTTGAATTTTTTACTATAACATGACAGGTGTAAAAAGTAACTCAGACTTACCCAGGAGAATGGCAAACACCGCTTGGAGTTACTTTTGCCCCCCCCCTCTCCCTTACTTTATTTGCAATAAACCACCTAGGTACTCTCGGCTCTGTGATTATATACTTTCTTCCAGACTTGGCCACAATCACATCCTGATGGTCACTACCTGAAGCTACATTATCTTCATCTTTAACATCCACATCACTTTCACGACCTGAATCATACTCCATAACATCCTCATTTTGACTTTCACTCCCTGACTTAGAACCGTCTGAAATTTCATTCAGAATTCTTTTGAATGATTTTACGTATTCTGAGATATTTGAGTCTCGATGTAAACAGCAGGGAACTAAACTAACTCACAGGAAGTATACAAGACGACGATAGCTGAATATCAACAACAATCGCTTCCTCTGAAAATAAAATGATTGTTGAGAATATCAAGAACCCCATTCAACATGCAACATACTTACACTGCTATGGAGGTGGGAATAAAAAAACGTCACATAGAAAATTTTTCTGCAGCATGGAAACGTAAGGGGGAGGGGCGGTACTGAACCCGTATTAGAAGTTTCACCTTTTGTTCATTTCAAAGGTGCAGCTTTCTATAAAATTTATTAACACTAAGATTTCAGGCAACATTCAATAAACAATAACGCAAAGGGGAAAATGTTGTATGACCTTCATGCGGTCAGAGACTAAGGAACATAAATAGTTATGGTTCAACGAACCTGTACTCCCCTCCCCCCTCCCTCCTTCCTCACCTCCCCCCTTCCCTCCTCCCCCGCTTAGGCGTCATAGGGTTAACAGGGACAATAAAACACGAAGAACAACCAGTACTACCGCAGCGACGCCCTGACGTGCAATACCACACGAACTCCTCTCCTGTGCTAACCCGTCTACTGCCGCACCTGGTGCCACAGAAGTTATTCGCTGATGTCTTAACGTATGCCCGATCATCCTGTCCTTTCTTCTTGTAAATGTTTCCAATATCTTCTTTTCCTCGCCGCTTCTGCGGGATAACCACCCCATCGGTCCATCTAATTCATGCTTCCTGTGTTACTGTTCCCGTTAACGTACATCGATAAAACGACTATCGCAATACTCTAAAATGGGACCGCTCTATCTAATGGACTCGTAAAATCCCGCTTTAGAAATCATTTTGTTTCTAATGGGAAACAAATGGACGCTTTCCGTCAACGGACATCGTAGGTAAGGCGTGATAAGCAGTGTTCGTTTGAGCTCAATAATAATAATAATAATAATAATAATAATAATAATAATAATAATGTGTGTTTTTATTTTTCTGTCAACTTACCACTTCGTTCAACTCTGAAATGTTTGTTAATGTGCAAAAATAGCACTATTTTCCGTATTTTGAATTTTCCCTTAACTGTTAAGAGCCCAGTAACTGCCTGAGTAAGGCAGTTCAGATCGGAGAAAGGGAAGGCATATCACTGCCATGCCTAGTAGTCCACTGTGCTGTTCAAACTAATCTTAAACGTATGATGGTTTTCAGATACAATGAACTTAAACTGCCAGTCCAGATGAAACCGTTATCCATACGAAGAAATGCTCTTGTAACACGTTCCTAAACTGCCTATACTCTTACAGTACAGCGGCCTTTGCTCGAGCTACCTTCAACACTATCTGATTGAGAGCACTGGCACTGAGTCGCACAACTCTTCCGCTATTTTATTTGCGGAGTCAAGTCTTCCGCACGCACTCGCACTCGTTATTGCGCTGGGAAATAAAGACTGTACTTTAGTACGTCGCGCTAATAACCCCCTTGTAGGGGTACTCGCGATATTCGGGTTTGAAACCGAGGCGTCAGCAGGAGTTTCGCATGCGTACAGCCATTACTCAGACTTGCTTTGCCGAAGACGGGGCCGTCCGCGCGTGTGTGGTCTCCACAATGGGGCTCGGCGTAGCCACAGATAGCACAGCCGTCGTGCACATTTCTTATCGCCTGCTTTTGTCGACCAGCCTGTTACACACGAACCGAAAGTACTTCGGGGACTGACTGGATAAAGGTTTTTCTGTTTGGCTTGTTCACTGCTTCTACCAGGGAACAAACCTCGGTTAGACTGCAAATAAAATACCGGAACAAGTGACGCGAATTTATTACAAAAGCCGCAAAACTACTCCTTCGTATTACATCTCCACATAGAAACTATACAGATTGCAGCATTTCCGTATTTCTTAACGAACTGAGAGATTCTTCCTGCCTAAAATATTGCCGCCTGTGACTGGTGACAGCGTATTACGTTTACGTTTATTTATTGTTGACTACATGAGTAACTGAATTGACCGTTATTAATATTACATTTTTGTAACAAGTAGCTCTACACCACCCGGTTAGCCGTGCGGTCTAAACGCATTGGTTTCTGGGCGAGAAGGCGTGCCGGTCCCCAGCACGAATCCACCAGCGGATTAGTGTCGAGGTCAGGTGTACCAGCCAGCCTGAGGATGGTTTTTAAGGCGGTTTTCCTTCTACTTGGGCGAATGCGGGCTGGTTCCCCTTATCCCGCCTCAGTTACACTGTGTCAGCGGTTGGTGCGCAAACACTTTCTGCACGTACATGTACACCATAATTACATTGGGGTTATACTAGTCTAGTGTGGGACGTTCCCGGGCGGTCCACTGGGGGCCGAACCGTACAATAACCCGGGGTTCGCTGTGGGACAGCGTTGGGGTGAGTGGACTGCTGTAGCCTGTTGTGGAGTTGTGTACCACTGCGGGCTACGGCAGGGACGAAGCCTCTTCATCGTTTCTAGGTCCCTAGTTCCGTACAATACAAGCAGCATAAAACCATTGTTAATTCTTAAAACACTTATTGTGTTTTGGCCACCTTAAGAAATTAATAAAAACTTAGAAATAACTTTAGATTGAGCAAGTCGAAGTTTAAGATTATTTGGTTAGGAAGCGAACAAGAAAGAAAATGACAAAATGTGTAACATTCCTCGATGAGTGCCACTGTCGATACTAGGGCATAACTAGTACACTTCGAGCCACTCGCCTCTGGGTGGGATATTGACTTTTAATTCTACTGGTTGACTGACCGTAGGGAAGCATCTGAAACTTAACGTGAAAACGCTGCCTTTAATCTACCACGCTGTTCTAATTTCTGTTTTGTTCTAATTTCTAGTCTGTTCTGATGTAATCTAAGTCTATGCATTCTCTGGTAGCCAAGTCACTTTTCTCACTTGCATGAAAAGATGCAAAGTACTTGAAGCGAAGTCTGGGTTAGAAGACAGACGTTCCAAAAGGTCCCATTTCAATTGACGCAGCAGTTCTCATTAGCTGGGCAGTGAGCGTCAAAACGTTGTCGTTAACAACACGACACCGATATGAATGGCTCTTTCAGTTTCATAATGTCTCATCTCATTAGATTGCGGGTGACTGTTCCATACACCAAAACATCCACAAAAAGGACGTCGTACTGCTTTCTTGACTGTGAGATCCCGAGGGGTCGTTCAGCTGCCTAATTGGAAAGGGTTCAGTGTCAGTACATCCACCAACCGCTAACTTATTGTTGGTTGGTATGTTTTCTTATAACATATCTTCTAATGCAGCCACGAAATACTCAGAATGTCACCCTCTGACAAAAGAGCGGAGGGGCTTTTCTTCCGCCACAGTGGCGTATTTCCACACTGTATGAAAGGTTTCTTGTGTGTGTGTGTGTGTGTGTGTGTGTGTGTGTGTGTGTGAGTGAAAGAGAGATTTTGGCTTTGATGGCCGGGAGATCATCTGGGATTGTTCGGGCACCTAGTGAAAGTCTTTTTAGTTGACGCCGCTTCGGCGAGTTGCTTGTCGATGATGATGATGATGATGATGATGATGATGATGATGATGATGATGATGATACACCCAGCCCTCGAGCGAATAAAATTTGACCCGGCCGGGAATGGAGACTGGAGCCGCTACGTGACAGTCGGCTACGCTGATCACTCAACTACGGAGGCGGACGGCTTCAACATAGGAAACCCGTAATGGTCACGAGCTGTCAGTACCATGTATCTCCTTCTGCGTCGTAACGGGAACAAAGGCAAGAGAAGCACCGATCTGTTGAGTTTTGTTGTTCTCGGGAGTGACTTTGGAAACATAACGAGGACAGAACTTGTGGTATCCTAATTCTTTGGTTACTGTCTCATTCAAAACACTGACAGAAAAGTGGGGAAACTTGTCAGACAGTTGAGATATCGTGGCACGGTAATTTTCGTGACTTTTTCTTCCATTTTATGTACCATCCAGCTGCTGACTAAAGGCGGAGTGCCACTTCCGTCACTGTCGGGAGCACGTATCCTTCCACTCTTAAACAAACGATACACCATTTACGCACGCCACCGCACGTCACATTCAGCTTATATTCAACAAAAATGTCGCGACAGATTTCGCAATGACTGCCAACGGTTTTGAATTTTTTTGCCACTAAAAACCATATTAATGGATGCATTTCACGATTGGCAGTATTTTCAATATTTAACTTTTAGGGGGTACGAGAAATAATGTTGCTTTCTCGCTGTTGCACCTCTACGCACACTGGCCTGCTGCTTGCCACAGTTCCGTTTACCCATAAATTCTTGCTACCATTAAAAAAAAAAAATCATTGCTTGGAAACTTTTAGGAGCATTGTGATTTGATGATGGCTGTTTAGCAACTCTGTTATTTTGTTAGGCCATAAATAAATGTTTGGCCGCCTTCTTTCGCTCGTAGAAGTTCTTCCCACGTATGGATCAGCATTGCAGTATCAACAGTTTTATCTGCTTCATTGATTCGTGAATGAAGTGTAACCACTCGTTAATCAGTCTGTAGCATTATAAGACAGTAAAAGGAAAGCTGAAGTTTTAAGTTTCGCGTTTAACAAATCATTCGCACAGTAGAGTCGTAATGCTTCCTGAACTCAAATGGGGGTGCCTCGAGAAATCGACGTTCTTCTTTCGAAAAGCTATCTGTCGCCAATGTAAATTTCACGTAAGGGCCATGAAGTTAAGAGAAGTTATGGCTCATACGAAGGTCGTTTTTCTCTCGCTCTATTTACGAGTAAAACAGGTAAGGAAATGACTAGTAATTGTGTGTGTGTGTGTGTGTGTGTGTGTGTGTGTGTGTGTGTGTGTGTGTGTGTGTGGCCCGCACACTTCTTAAATAATAGAACCCTGTACGTTGTCCTCGACGGCGACTGTTCTTTAGAGACGAGGCTATCGTTGGAGTCCCCCAAGAAAATGTGATAGGACCGGTAGGCTGTCGAAGTTGAGTGACTGTAGGAAGATAAAAGAAGACTTAGTCAAAATTTCCAGTTAGTGTGATGAATTCTACTAAGTTAATGCGGATGAGTACGAGGGGTCAAACCTGTAATGTTCGGATACAGTACCACTAGTGTCCTGCTTGACAGTCACGTCGTTTAAATATCTGGGCGTGAAGTTGCAAAGCGATACGAGGTGGAATGAGCATGTGAGAATTATGGTAGGAAAGGCGAATGTTGTTGTTACAGTCTTCAGTCCTGAGACTGGTTTGATGCAGCTTTCCAAGCTACCCTATCCTGTGCAAGCTTCTTTATCTCCCAGTACCTACTCCAACCTACATCCTTCTGAATCTGCTTAGTGTATTCATCTCTTGGTCTCCCTCTGCGATTTTTACCCTCGACGCTGCCCTCCAATGCTAAATTGGCGATCCCTCGATGGCTCAGAACATGTCCTACTAACCGGACCCTTCTTTTTGTCAAGTTGTGCCACATACTCCTCCCCAATTCTATTCAATACTTCATTTGTTACGTGATCTACCCATCTAATCTTCAGCATTCTTCTGTAGCACCACATTTCGAAAGTTTCTATTCTCTTCTTGTCTAAATTATTTATCGTCCACGCTTCACTTCCATACATGGCTACACTCCATACAAATACTTTCAGAAATGACTTCCTGACACTTAAATCTATACTCGATGTTAACAAATTTCTCTTCTTCAGAAACGCTTTCCTTGCCATTACCAGTCTACATTTTATATCCTGTCTACTTCGTCCATCAGTTATTTTGCTCCCCAAATAGCAAAACTCCTTTACCACTTAAGTGTCTCATTTCCTAATCTAATTCCCTCAGCATCACCCGACTTCATTCGACCACATTCCATTATCCTCGTTTTGCTTTTGTTGAAAGGCGAATGGTCGACTTAAATTTATTGGGAGAATTTTAGGCAACTGTGGTTCATCGGTAAAGGATACGGCATATAGGACGCTTGTGCAACGTATTCTTGAATAATGCTCGAGCGTTTGGGATCCGTACCGGGTCGGATTGAAGGAAGGCAATTCAGAGGCGCGGGCTGCTAGATTTGTTACCAGTAGGTTCGAACAACACGTAAGTGTTACATAGATGCTTTGGTAACTCAAATGGGAATTCGTGAAGGCGACGCTCTTTTCCATAAACACTTTTGAGGAAATTTAGAGAACTTATGTCTGAAACTGACTGCCGAAGGAGTCTACTGCCGCCAACATACATTGTCCTTAAGGACCACGAAGATATGAGAAATTAGGGTTCATATGGAGGTATATAGACAGTTGTTTCCCTCGCTCTGTTTGCGAGTGAGCAGGAAAGGAAGTGGCAAGCATTGGTACAGGGTACCCTCCGCCACACACCGTACGGTGGCCTGCGAGGTAACCATGCAGGTGTAGACGTTGCTCATGACCCATCCACCTCTCAGATGTTATTCAGCACATCCGCACATTCAAACTGCAATGTGGAGGTGTACTACCATGCTGGAAAATAGACGGCTGCAGCTCTTCGATCTATGGTAACAGGCATTATTGACCGTGTTCAGGTAAAAATCCCCTTTATGGTTTTCTCTGCGAAGTACAATGTGCCTGTCACCGTCTCGTGCGTTAGGTCTCGCCGAACATTAATGCTACAGGCAATAAAGGCTGTGTTAATTTGTGTTGTGGGGACTTCGGGAGTCCTAGACCAAATGTTGTGGCGTTTCACACGTCCTGAAATGTGGAACATTGCTTGGTATGATAACAGGCGCCTTTTCAGAAACACACTGTCGCCATCTACGCAGGCCAGTATGGAACACGCGAATGCATACGGCAGAGGACGATCATTTGACTGCAGTGCTTCGAGCATTTGAAGTTTGTACGCAAAAAGGCATAACCACTCGCGTAACACTTTATGGACAATTGATCTCTTATCTGAAGTTCCTGTGATGCGTGACGAATAGACTTTTAACTTTTAGGGGCTACGATGGAATGCAGTGTGCACTCTCAAAATGTGCTCGAGACACAGAAAGCCGTCCGTTTCGAGAGTGACTGTCTCTTTAGGGTTTTTGAAATAGGTCATGCTTCTTTCGCTAGTGGTGCCCTTCCATATTGGTGGCAATAAGTTCATCAGCACTGTTGTCACAGATTTTTATTTGCGTAGGATATGGCATACTGTGCTTTCTGCTGCTTTGATACACTCGAAGACACAGATCAAAGGAAAAATACTTTGAGAGCTGCTAAACGTTTAACAAGCCACGATTCTCTCTATAGTTCCAAGTTACGATTTTTAGACACCCTGTACTTCCCATGCTACACGAATACTGAGGTATTATTCTCGGATAGCTTTCATCTGTGCCTGTTGTAATGATGCGAATCGGGGATTCGTAATCTGCACACTAACAGAATTGCTAAAATGTTCAGTAATGTGTATAGCTCAGGATAATCTCTAATTCAGACAACACTCTTAAGGAGTATTTATCACAATCTACCAGGTGTAAGCACTTCACTCAATCCTTAACACAGCTACAAGCTATTTAATTTTTGTTCAATTTCATTTAGATAATGAGCTGTTTCGTGCGTCGCTATACTGATTTTGTAAAGAGTAGCTCAAAAACTCCGAAATAATAAAAAGGAAAAACAGCTAATACAGATTGTTCAAAGCAGGTGACAGTTGTAACTGATGAGTATCCCTATAAAGATTAAAACCGTATTATACTGAACATGTAAACACAATCAAATAATTACACAGTAGGCATACTTGTCACTACTACAGTAGTTGTTGCATTTGTTTTCAAATCTATATCCGTTCTAAATCTTGAAAATACTGTCTCGGACAGACGGAACTCATTTGGATAATGTCGAAATCAGTATAGGAATGTATGATTTGCTTGAGCTCGACTTTCAGTAGCGTCTTTAAATTTAAGTAAAAATTCTGAGTTAGTAAGTTACAACCATTTCCTAATTCGTATCCTAAAATCTTGAAATTACGTATAATTTCTTTTAATTTTTTTTCGATGGATGTTATCTCTCAAACTTACGCCCAAGCAAATCTATTTACTTCCAATGGCGTAACACTCAGTGGGAGTACTTCTGAAGAGCTGTAACCTCACTGTTGACATAACTAGTCTAGTAACTTATTTACTTTAAAACAGTCAACATTTTCTTTAATGTAAGTTTCAAGGTTACTGTTCTGTGTTTCGTATGCTTAAATCGCGTTGGTACATAAAGGCCGGCCGTTGTGAACGAGCGGTTCTAGGCGCTTCAGTCTGGAACCCCGCTGCAGCTACCGTCGCAGGTTCGAATCCTGCTTCGGGCATGGCTGTGCGTGATGTCCTTAGGTTAGTTAGGTTTAAGTAGTTCTAAGTCTAGGGGACTGATGACCTCAGATGTTAAGTCCCATAGTGCTTAGAGCCATTTGATCCACAGTGACTGTCTTTTATTATTCAAATCACGTTGAAAACACCAGAGACAACTATCTCGCAACAACTGTTTCAGAGATAATACCGATATTTGCCAATCCACTGAGGTGCCGTAAATGCATTAATACTCTTTTAAAAATAGTTATTAAGCAAAATGTGAATTGTTAATATTTTGTAAGACTCTCAGCATTTGATCATTAGGTTTTAATAACGTTGAAGTAGCTCTTTTTTCTTTTTAATACTCCATACCTCGAAATTCATTTGTTGTTTCCTCTCAAAGCAGTATCAGTATTTTTGAGATCACTTACTTCTGTATCAATTTGCTAACAGAAGGTAGCTCTTAATGACTAAATACTGGAATTCATCCTTCGTGAAATACAAATAGGATTATTAAACCTTCTCTAGTGACTTTTAATGGATATCTGTTCACCATAAAATCGGCAATTATCCTTTAATATAGATATAAATAAAAAACTATAATTTTCTTTTGTCTTCCACTTTGCCTTTTTCTTTTCGAGCTCTTTATTGATTAGGTGCTTTCCTTTAGATACAGCCTATATAAACAGTAGCTTTATGGGCGTATCATAAATCTTAATGTCCCCAAATCTAAGCATAGACCTCGCCTATCCAAAAATAAAAATCTGGCGCCATCGCCTTTTTTATCGTAAAGTTAATTACAGTAGCAGAAACTCTGCCTCTTCGGGCGTTGACTCCCTGTCTATAACAGACCATAGTAGTGTCATTTTTTAAGTAAAACAGAGCTATCAATGTTAGTGGTCATGTTTTGTGGACGTTCTGGCTTATTTTCCCGTATAGTTCCCAACACTGTTAATTTCCTTTTTAGGAGCTGTTGTGCTAAATTATATGAAGAAAAAAAATTGGTCGCAAGTGATATTCCAATCTCGCAGGTCAGAAGTAAGGGCAGCAACAATTTACCCTCATTCCCTGATTTTATTTTGGTACCTCTATCTCCTTCTCGGTAAAAATTTGGGCTAGCAGTACGTATGAAGATATGTCATATTGTCCACATTTTGATCCAATTTTTTTCTCGCTTTACTTGCGATGCACTGCCTGAATGGACAGCAATCTCCAAATGTCACTAACTGCTCATCAATAGCTGTCGAGTATTTACTCGTGGATTAGAGTTCAGGAACGACTTTTACTTGCCGTATGCCACAAATTGCAGCAAGTTTATCAGTACGTCGTCTTTCCTCTCTAGTGGATTTGTTATGAAATCACTAGAAACTTACCTTACAGAATGTTTCATTGGACATTATTCAGAGTAACATGTTCCGTCCAGCATCCTTATCCCACAAACTTTCTGTAGATTCCCCATGTGACAGATATTCAACCGCAAGGAATAGGAAAGAGTCCTAATTATGCGTCAAAAGCAGCATAGTCAATGTATGTCATTTGTTCACCGTGAACTTGCTGCCCCTCAGTGTTTGACACGTATGAATTTATTCTGACGTGCTGCACAAGATATTACTTGAAATGATTTTCTGCTAGTTGCATACCTGGTAACTCCTGGGCTACTTCTGGTTACATTCGAAGTTAATAGGTGGCCATGTGGTGATGGTAGGGGTAATTGCCACTCGACATTCCCACTTTTACATAGAAAAGACTGTACACTATTTTGTACAGGCTGTGGACTGTGATCACTATCAAAAGAACTGCTTTCAGATGCATTGCTGACATGATCTTAAAGTGCGGAAGTGTTCCTTCATCTGTCGAGTAATTTAACTCTTCCAACTCAACATCAGACAGATCTAATTGCCTTGGTGTCACAACACAAACTGAGCAAAAACAATAAAGATTCAGATAATTGAGAAGTGCTAACATTTTTTGGAAAATTCAAGAAACGAGCCCATTGTTTAAAGTGCAGTGGGTTTGTTGATTATTCAGAGTTTAGTCGGAGCGATAAAAATCAATACCATAACGTATAATAGAAAACTACAAAATATTTGACATTGCGGTAACCATATTTATCTCGAGTGATGACCCGAACGTAATGGTTCTTACTATAAAGGGTTATGGCCAAACTACTTAAAATAATTCGAAATACTTTCATACATACGTTTTCAAAGTCGCAGAATTCATGAAGTTATCTTGGTATTTAAATCGTGAGAAAGGAAGTATGTAACCAATTTGTTTCATATGTACTTGAACAGAATAGGGTTAAATGTTTTAGTACAATGAGAGAAATATTAGTTATAAACTGTGTATTACCTTAGTCTTAAGGTAGTGTAGCTTACTACGCGGAAATTGTCCCGGCTATATTCATCCAGTATTTGAGAATGAGAGCATTTAGCGACTTCCAACTACTTTCAAACACGATTTCAAACCTTTTGTAAACTTTTTCTTGCTTACGTGGTTAGTGCCAAATATTTAACACATTGACTTATTTGTAAAGTCACGTGTTTTATGCTTGTAAATTAGTTACATTCTTCAATGGATCTGCTGTTTACTGGTTTGGCCTAATGAAGCAAAGAGTTAGACCGTGCTCTATGAAGCAGCGTATCCAAACAACGTAAGGCTGGCGGCAGTTGCTCAGTGCGATGCACGAGTTAACTTTCTATGGTGTGCAGAGACACTGGGGCACCACAAATAGTAACGCTAGACACGCACACAGAGCAAAGATGTGCACTGGCTGGTCCATTGGGCTCGCATTAGAGCGGGCTGCATATCCATCCAGCATTAGGTTCCCCTTATTTAAAAATAAAACATCAGACAATAGGCTCTTTTTCCTATGTTAAAAGTAAGGTTCTGATTGCTGTTATTCTGATCATACCATTCAAGCCACATTTTCGGTCAATATTCTTACCAAAATGTTGGTTATTTGTATGTAATTAAAGAAAAAAAATAGTTAAGGGTTTCAAGATTTGGTTATGTGATAGAAAACGTTTTTATTGGTTGAAGCTCTGGTGGCGACACAGGCTAGAAGTAGACGAAACTGCATGTGCTATAGGAGTGTTAGCTGAAGTTACTAGCCCGCTTCTGTACTTTTTGTGCAAATAGTGTAGTCATTTAGCGATGGAAAAAGCTTTTACAACTTTTAAATAACAATGGAAAAGAATTTTGTGAAGCCCGATTGTGGAAACCTTCCCAAAGCTGATGCTTTCATGGTCTCTTCGTTCATCACAAAGAACCCAGATGATGTTCCGGAAATAAGAACTGTGAAAACTGCGTTTCTTGGCATCTGTGCCGCAACAATAAGTTGCAGAAATGTCTTAAAACTGAGAGAATCTGGAACTGGATTACTTGCTCGGACTGTGCGGAAAGATTTTCAGGGCAACTTGTGAAAGCCAGCACAACAAAACACAGTGGAAACTTTATCATTTAGAAGATAATTCTGACTGTTAATTTCTGTGGCTGTGGCCGGAACTACTACTGTTTTCCAGGCACTTATTTTTCTCAATTTTCAAATTCCTAGAAAGCGTTATAACACTAGTGGGGAACTGCAGAGTATCATCGTGATTGTTTCAACAAGTTTACACAAAACAGTTTTTCTGTTCTTCCAGTTCTTTAACTTAGAACACCGGAAAATTATGTCTGTAACATATGCAGTTAACGCAGCAGAACCTTACAGTATCCTCTGTACAACTACATACATAACTGTTGCTGAAACGTTGATTTAAAAGTTCTTCGGAATGGCCAAATTTCATTTTGTCGTGACACTTGTCTTATATTTCATCGTAGGCTCCAAGCAGTGTTACGGTTTTGTCTTCGTCATAATCATACATCTTTACAACAGGCTCACTGGAGAGAGTTGGAATTGGCAAGTTACAGTCTTTGACAACTTGTCCGGGTAGAATAATGCGATCGGAATTTGTTAAATGGTATCTTAGATTCTTCAGAATTCGAGCTTTATCAGGCATGAAATACAATTTCTTAACACCACCCTCCCCCCGTGAACCATGAACCTTAACGTGGGTGGGGAGGCTTGCTTGCCTCAGCGATACAGACAGCCGTATCGCAGGTGCAACCACAACGGAGGGATATCTGTTGAGAGACCAAACATGTTTCCTGAAGAGGGACAGCAGCTTTTTCAGTAGTTTCAGACGCAACAGTCTGGATGATTGACTGATCTGGCCTTGTAACATCAATCAAAACGCCTTGCTGTGATGGTACTGCGAACGGCTAAAAGCAAGGGAAACTACAGCCGTAATTTTTCCCGAGGGCATGCAGCTTTACTGTATGGTTTAATGATGATGGCTTCCTCTTGGGTAAAATATTAGAGAGGTAAAATAGTCCCCCATTCAGACCTCAGGGTGAGGACTACTCAGGACGACGTTGTTATCAGGAGAAGGGAAACTAGCGTTGCACCGATCGGAGTGTGAAATGCCCGATCTCTTAATCGGGCAGGTAGGATAGAAAATTTAAAAAGGGAAATGGATAGGTTAAAGTTATAGTAGGAATTAATAAAGTTCAGTGCCTGCCGGCCGGAGTGGCCGTGCGGTTCGGTTCTAGGCGCTACAGTCTGGAACCGAGCGAAGTTAAATCGCATAGTGCTCAGAGCCATTTTGAAGTTCAGTGGCAGGACGAACAAGACTTCTTGTCAGGTGAATACAGGGTTATAAATACAAAATCAAATAGCGGTAATGCAGGAGTATGTATAATAATGAATAAAAAATAGGAGCACGGGTAAGCTATTACAACAGCACAGTGAACCATTATTGTAGCAAAGATAGACATGAAGCACACGCCTACCACAGTAGTACAAGTTTATATGCCAACTAGCTCCGCAGATGAAGAAGAGACTGATGAAATGTATAATGAGATAAAATAAATTATTCAAATAGTGAAGTGAGACGAAAATTTAATAGCCTTGGAGAACTGGAATTAGATGGTAGGAAAAGGAAAAGAAGGAAACGTAGTAGGTGAATATGGAATGGGGGTAAGGCATGAAAGAGGAAGCCGCCTGGTGGAATTTTGCACAGAGCGTAACTTAATCATAGCTAACACTTGGTTCACGAATCATGAAAGGAGTTTGTATATATGCAAGAGGTCTGCAGAGACTGGAAGGTATCAGATTATATAATGGTAAGACAGAGATTTAAGAACCAGGTTTTAAATTGTAAGAAATTTCCAGGGGTAGATGTGGACTCTGACTACAATCTATTGGTTATGAACTGTAGATTAAAACCGAAGAAACTGCAAAAAGGTGCGAATTTAAAGAGATGGGACCTGGATAAACTGAAAGAACCAGAGGTTGTACAGAGTTACAGGGAGAGCTTAAGGGAACAATTGACAGGAATGGGGGAAAATAAATACAGGAGAAGAAGAATGGGTAGCTTTGAGTGATGAAGTAGTGAAGGCAGCAGAGGATCAAGTAGGTAAAAAGATGAGGGCTAGTAGAAATCCTCGGGTAACAGAAGAGATAATGAATTTAATTGATGAAAGGAGAAAATACAAAAATGCCTTAAATGAAGCAGGCGAAAAGGAATACAAACGTCTCAAAAATGAGATCGACAGGAAGTGCAAAATTGCTAAGCAGGGGTGGCTAGAGGACAAATGTAAGGACGTAGAGGGATATATCATTAGGGGGTAAGGTAGATACTGCCAACAGGAAAATTAAAGAGACCTTTGGAGAAAAGAGAACCTCTGATATGAATATCAAAAGCTCAGTTGGAAAACCAGTTCTAAGCAAAGAAGGGAAGGCAGAAAAGTGGAAGGAGTATATAGAGTGACTATACAAGGGCGACGTATTTTAGGGCAATATTGCGGAGATGAAAAAGAGGACGTAAATTAAGATGAAATAGGAGATACGATACTGCGTGAAGAGTTTAACAGAACATTGAAAGACGTAAGAAGAAACAAGGCCCCGTGAGTGGACAGCATTCCATTAGAACTTTTGATAGCCTTGGGAGAGCCAGCCATGACAAAACTCTACCAAGGTGAGATAATTACCGAACTTTAATAAGTCACGGCTGCAAATACTACCACAAATTCTTTGCAGACGGATGGAAAAACTGGTAGAAGCCGACTTCGGGGAAGACCAGTTTGGATTCCGTAGAAATGTTGGAACATGTGAGGCAATACTGACTAAACGATTTATCTTAGAAGATAGGGTAAGGAAAGGCAAACCTACATTTCTAGCATTTGTAGATTTAGAGGAACATTTTGAAAATGTTGACTGGGATACTCTTCTTTCAAATTGTGAAGGTGGCAGGGGTCAAATACAGGGAGTGAAAGGCTATTTGGAGAGCAAAAACTAATGGTCGAAGTAGAGAGGAAATAAAATGTAGACTGGCTATAGCAAGGAAAGCGTTTCTGAAGAAGAGAAATCTGTTATCAAGTATAGATTTAAGTGTCAGGAAGTCTTTTCTGAAAGTATTTGTATGGAGCGTAGCCCAAGTATGGAAGTGAAAAATGGACGATAAATATTTATGACAAGAAGAGAATAGAAGCTTCCGAAATGTGGTGCTACAGAAGAATCCTGACGATTAGATGGGTAGATCACGTAACTAATGAGCAGGCACTCAATAGAACTGGGGAGAAGAGGAATTTGTGGTACAACTTGATTAGAAGAAGAGATTGGTTGGTAGGACATGTTCTGAGGCATCAACGGATCACCAATTTAGTACTGGAGGGCAGCGTGGAGGGTAAAAGTCGGAGAGGGAGACCAAGAGATGAATACACGAAGCCGATCCAGAAGGATATAGGTTGCTAGGTTGCAGTAGGTACTTGGAGATGTTTGCACGGGGTAGAGGAGCATGGAGAGCTGCGTCAAACTAATCTCTGTACTGACTACGACGACGACGACGACGACGATAAGACCTTTGTGATTCATGTCAAACTGATCAGGTGTAAATGAAACTAATAAATTACTATAAAATTTAATGTGATATAGAAGTAAAGCTCTTAAACAACTGCTGTTCAAATAAAGTAAAGGCGACAGTAGTATTAAGTGAAGAGAACAGGAAGGAAAAAGAGAAAAAAAACTTGTTCCGAATGAGGATCGATCTTGAAAACATTGTTGGAAGAATGAGATTTCACGCTGCAGCGGAGTGTGCGCTGATACGAAACTTCCTGGCAGATCAAAACTGTGTGCCCGACCGAGACTCGAACTCGGGACCTTTGCCTTTCGCGGGCAATTGCTCTACCAACTTAACTACCCAAGCACGACTCAAGCCCCGTCCTCACAGCTTTACTTCTGCCAGTACCTCGTCTCCTACCTTCCGAACTTTACAGAAGCTCTCCTCCGAAGACTGTGGCTAAGCCATGTCTCCGCAATATCCTTTCTTTCAGGAGTGCTAGTTTTGCAAGCTTCGCAGGAGAGCTTCTGTAAATTTTGGGAGGTAGGAGACGAGGTACTGGCAGAAGTAAAGCTGTGAGGACGGGCCGTGAGTCGTGCTTGGGTAGCTCAGATGGTAGAGCACTTGCCCGCGAAAGGCAAAGGTCCCGAGTTCGAGTCTCGGTACGGCACCCAGTTTTAATCTGAAAGGAAGTTTCATTGTGTTAAAAGTCCAGCACACTAGCTATTACTCTACAACAGACAGTGCATTCGTATGGAATGTTTACTTACACCAAAATGGAAATACGCATGTAATGGCCGCTGTCTCATTAGGAAGTCTGCGAGCGGGTTGTAATCATTTTTCATATGTCTTCTCTTCTTTGATACCCTTAAATAATTTTTCATTTTTTTTATGCACTTGTGCGGTGGGGTACTACAAATTATTTATAACCCATTTTCCGAATCGTAAATTCCAAAACAAGACTATACTATGAATGAGCTTTACGACAGTAGAGGCAGCATGTTAGCCAGTGACGGCACAGGCAATGATTCAAATTATTTGAATTTCATTTTTGTTACTTAGAAAGTCATGAGAAGAAAACAGTTTGAGCATAAAAAGCATTTAACATGCTTTCCCGAAAAGAATTACATAATTCCGGTGGTGTTCCTTCAAAAAGGCGTTCAGTAATTTGTCCTTGTTCAATCTGAACATGGGGTCAGTCTACCGACATCGATGACGGTTACACCCTAAACTTATTCAGTGAAGAAACACAGAGATCATTTTCCTTAAGAGGAGAACAGTGTGTTTCCTTAATAAAATGTACTATACTTGCACGATAAATTAATGCTGCACTCGAAATTTCATTTGTCGGTAAAGTTGCTCAGTGGTAGCCAAGACCGACGAGGAAAGTTAAACTAGAGCTTAGAAAGCTGACTGCTTATTACTGCCTGTTTAAAAAGCGCAGATAAGTTACAGATAAGCGGCTTTTTGCTTCTGTCACGCTTCTACATCACACATTTCCACCACATACCAGTATCGCAGTGGCAGACTGATGGTGTGCGCTGGAATAAAGGTTGGCTTACACTCATCATCCATAACCATTCTTTCGTGCTCAAAACTACAGAAACTGATCCTTCAGTCTGTTGCATAATGTGGACGTAGGTGCTCGTCGCCATAGAGCTCAGGTGATAATTTTTCCGTCTTTGCTGTCGTTTGAGACGTTATTCGGTAGTACTGTACAGTTTGATAACACAAGCATGTAACGTGTGTAGAAATATTAAAGTAACAAGAAAAGATAAAGATTTTAATATTTACATTCAGGCAACTAATGCTACAAATTAACTTCCAAGCTTTTCAACCATTCTTCGGAGTGGTCTGTTGACTTACGCAGTCCGCTATTCAATCACTTTAAAACCAACTCCTGCACAGGCTGTTCTCATCGCCTACACTTCGCCACAGTTACATGTTGTACTTAAGCGAGGGGCCACATCACCATCTGCCAGCTGCATCTCCCCTCGTCAATTCGAAGAATGTTTAACGTGGTCAGCGTTTGTCTGAGTAGCACAAACCTGGGTAATTGATCAGTCCCATCATCAATCATCACGTACTTTTCGCATCTTCTTATCTGCCAATATCTCTCGAAAGTCTTCGTAACAGGGTATAGATCTATGAAAAGACACTAGATTTGAAGCGACTTCTTTGCTGCAGAAGTAGTAAATGGGGATTTTTATGAATAGTCTGTTTTATTCTCCGCGATTTTTGTAGGTGTCTGATATGTGGACATGCTGCTGCTAGGAAAAGGATTTCAGAGCTTCATCGGATCGCCTCGTTGTGCTGTATGTAAATCTTAATGTGTAGGTAGTCAGCTGCGCTATGTCTTTGCATGTCCATCCTTCTGACTGGAGGATTGAGGGACTTCGGCCGTTCACTTATGCAATAAAATGGAACACTCACAGCCGTCCATTCGATGTTATCTATTACATTGCTACCAATTTCGGTGCTTAGTACACCATCTTCAGGCCTTAACTGACGCTGAGGGGCTAAGTCCAACTGTACACAGAATTCCACTAGTGGCCAACATCTATGAACTGAAATGACCCAATCTGAGTCTTCACTGGTCTTACATGATTTTAAGTACATAGACTGAAGCGGCGAGTGAAAATTTGTACCAACGCCGGGAATCTAAGCTGGATCTCCTGCTTGCTAGGCAGGTGCGTTAGCCACTGAGTCACCTTGGAACAGCCTATCACACAACTACACGGATTACCCTGGCACGCCTTCCTCCTTGATCCAAATCGTCATTGCCAGCCGAGTCTACATTTTAAAATTTCCGCTTACACACGAACAGAATTTCCGAGGCTCTATATGTTCTGGGATAGCACATCAGCATCGTAAACCTACAGGGATTCAGCCCAAAACCCAGGTGCAGGTACTTATCCAAATGAAATGACGCAGTTTCACACTTCTTATGGTCTCATACAGATATTTTACATGGAGAGCCTCAGAAATTCTGTTCGTGAGTAAGGGAATTTTAAACGGTAGACTGGGGCGGCAATGAGGGTCTGGATCGAGAAGGGAGGCGTGTCAGAGTAATCCGTGCAATTATGTAAACCGCTGTGCCAAGGTGGTAGTTATAGAAACGTCATCTTTGTTACAGATAGTATACGAGAACCAGTTCATATATGTTGGGCACTGATGGAATCGAGTATACGATTGGAGTTAATCCCTTCAGCCTCAGTTATGGCCTGAAGGTGGTGTGCTAAATCATCGAAACTGGTTACCATATAAGAAATAACATCGAAAGGAAAGATGTCGTTGTTCCACTTTATTACATAAGCTACATAATATATCCTAATTATGTAGACAAAGAAAAAGACTGAGTTCTCAAAGTGTCAGTATCAGTGCCCCACATCATCTCTGCAAGTTTATTTAAATTACTTCAGATTTTTCATTTTTTCTGTGTATATTTTGCATGATACCTATGCAACGGTGGGGAATCTAGTTTAACCACCCCGGTAAGGAGGAGCTGAAACATAATTAATTGGTTGATCCTTGATTCTATATTTAAGGCTACAACGAATTTTCCTGTGCATCATTGAACACATCGTCAGAGCCGAATTTAGCGCTAGCAGTCATCCTTTTCAGTACCGTGAGCAGTATATTTTCCATTCTTTCAAATGTTGCCTGTGCTGCGATCAGATCGTCGGCAACGTTAAACGCCTGATATATACAGATTGTGGAGCCTAACCGTCAGTACTGTCCCCTCGGATGTATCGTTTATTAATAACTTACCTTGCTGCTCTTGCCGTTCAAATTTACTGTAAATTTGGTTTCTCTTAAATTTGTGAAATGTGTGTTCTGAAGTTTACCCATATTGTATTAAATGTCGAGGTGCATCAAAATCGTGGAATAGTGGTTATGGTTAGTACCTGCTTGCAGCACCTTTATACAACAGCTGTCTCGCACCATCTTTGACTAAATGGTTCCAGACTACACAATATAGCTCTCTCAAAGAAAAATGTTGTACACAGAGAAGTGGGTCTCTAATTTTCCTGACTTTAGATAGCTTTTCCAGTTTTTGTATAGCAATGATTTTAGACTCCTTAAAGTTATTTGACGATTTACATGTTTTTATCTCTGTGAACAGCTGTTGTTAACCGGACTAAGCCATTTAGGGCTTACACTTATCAAGAATAGCAAGAGAGTTTGCATATCCCTGCTGGTATCCTTGTTTAGGTTTGTTTCAGTATCTTAGACATCTGAGACAATATTTTACATGTGCCTCCTTAGCACAAAGTTTTAGTGATTTCTCTCTTTTCATTGGTCACTTTTCCTTCTGGGCTGTCGCCTCGGATCTGGTTACACGTAACGGAGCTCAGTTTTCTTCTTTTGGTATGAGTGTAGTCCAGTTTTTTTCCAAAAGACCCCATCTTTTCCGATTGGAGCATTCGGAGTATTGGTTCTCTGCTCTTTCGTGTCATGTCTTTGTAAGTCACATGTTTAGATGGATTGTGCTTAATTATTATGATTATGGATTCTCAAATCATATTTACCTGTCCTGTGCAGTCCTTTGACCAACACGAGTGCATTTGTTGTAAACCCCTAGTGAGACGACATTAGCGGTCATGTTGTGAGGAGACATGTAACACTTCCAGAACTATGGGGAGTTGAATGATATTCATTTTATCTCTGTCTGGAGTCTAAATAACAGTACCCAAATTTTGTTCCTATGGTTCCAACGAAATATAAGTTAGTTCTCCATGACACTCTTTTTAAAGCCAAGCTTGGTGACTGTGCTATGTCCACTGTTTGGTGGCCTTGTTAAAACTCTTGTATTTCCTGGGTGCCTGCTGCCTCCCCATTACGATAAGACAGGTCACACGTGTACGAAATTCCACGGGTTCGTGCATGGAAGCATGAATGATGCTTCCCATCGTAAACTGAGTGCCTCTTTGTTAGCTTCCACCCAGAAATTCAAACTTGGTGAGAGATCTCGAATGGGACCTCCGTTCCAATAAGCATGGATCCTGATCCCAACTCGTTCTTTTCTCACGTGATACCCTGAAATTTAGAGATCAATGGGGGCAAATACAGTATTTATTGACTTGACGTACGCAGCAGGTGGTAGGTCGTTCTTTTGTGATTTAAGGAGCATATTGATTATTTTGTTGTTTTCCAGACTCCTAGATCGATCAGCTGTCACTCCTATCGAACACATTTAGGCTGCTTGGAGCGTCAGTTCTGAACTCAGAAAGTAGCCCGTAGTAATCTACAGGAACTGCCTTTATATTTATGACCACCTGTAGCAATTTTCCAATAACTTTAGGACACACTGGCATTAAAATGTTAGTACTTTCCTCGGAGAAATGTGGGCCAACATACTATTACGTAAGGGGACGTTATAATCTGGCAGAACAGATGATATAGTATATGAAATTAAAGACATGAGAAGTAGTGTCATCAAACAGGAGTCATGAATCTCTGTCTGTCTGTGCGTCTGCTGTTGTTTTCTCCAATGGAGTGAGGGTAAATGATTGTTTATTGCCTTGGTACACGTCCTGATTAGTTGATCTGTTACCTTAGGCTGCAGTCTTAGTTGCACCGACATCGATCTCATCTAATGCAATCTCTTTGCTGTTACGAACGACCTACATAATCCAGTAAACGCCTGTTAATATTGTTACTCAGCGGATACACTGATACTGATGGAATCAATTTGTTTCGATAAATTTGTGAAATGCTTTTGTATTGTACGTTTAACTTTTGAATTTACCAGCAAAATGGAAGCCTATTTTTCCATATGGAAAATGGCAAGCACGACACGAAGAAAAATCTAAAATGTAACAAATTTCACAAACTTATCACAACACACTGGTTTCCTTGGCACTAACGTATGCTCTGCAGTTGCTCAGACCTGTGAATAATTTTTATAGTAATGTCGTTACCAGACGTTTACTGCATGCTGTATCCATGTGCAATAACAGAGGAATACGTCCGCGTTAGTTTACTGTACTCTATAGGTCGCTCGTAATAGCAAAAAGCTTGCAGAAGAAATGTTTCACAGTAGCGAAGATAGAAAAAAGCTCATAGCTCTTACGGTATGCATTTTAGAGCCGACGTATATAGGAATTTCTTGTTCTAGTGCATACTACAACCTCTCAGAATATGGAATACATTTTTAGCACCACACCATGTACGCAAATTTTACAGATATAACGGACGTTGTCATACAACTAAAAAATATACTCACAGGAATACATGAAACAAAGTAAACGAATTTTTATGTACACCGATACACAATGAAAACGGTTGACAACGAACAGTTTGGTGCAGTGATAAAGCACTGGACTCGTGTTCGTCTGAGGGCGGTTCAGATCCCTGTCTGGCCGTCCACATTTATAGGCTGTCCTTGATTAAAAGAAAGATAGCGACCCACTAGGCTCCACTTTGAAATTGTACTTTATTAAGCACTAACAGTTTCGAGCGTTGCTAATTCCCAAGTGCATCTTTAACAGACGCGGGTACATCATCCTCGTCAAACAGAAATCGTGCGCTGTGCGTAGTTAGCATACCGCGATCGGCAAGGTTCAGAATCTCGCGAAGCATAACTATAAGGCACAGCCGCAGCTGTTGTGTCTCTGTGTCTTGGGGCTATGTGTCGCGAGATCGTGTACATTGCCGACTGTGATATGCATGCACGCATAAGTAAATAATCACTCAACTGACATTGAAAATGATTAAAACACACGATCGAATGTTAATGACAGCCACTGTTGGATTCCTCTTTTTTCCATGCATCTTTTAAGACACATGCAGGCAGAGTTTCTTTAAGAAAGGACTCGGACTGTTTCCTTTGTCATCCTGTTACACCCCGAGCTTTTGCTTCGGCTCTAGTGATCTCGTTGTCGATAAAACGTTACAACCCTTACAGTCGTCTCTAAACACTGAGGGCCATCAGAGGTGAGCAGATACAGCGCAGCCTGCAGTTCGTGGTTGTCTTCTTGTGGCTTGGTATACTGAATTAAATATTAAATCTTAGGAAGCGACGGCTGTAGACATAATCCATTTCAGTAATAGTTCGTAGTAATAGACGGAAAAATCTTCGCTAAAATAGAAGTAATATGTGGCGTTCCGTAAGCAAGTGTTACAAGCTTTCTGCTGTTCCTGATATAAATAAAAGGTTTAGGAGGCTATCGGACCAGATCTCAGCTGGTTTTGCAGATGATGCTGTCATTTACCTTCCAGTAAAGTCATCAATAGATAAAAACCAGTTGCAAAATGACTGACACGATTTATGTATGGTGCCAAAAGTGGCAACTGACTGTATATAACGAAAAGTGTGCTGTCATCCACATCAGTACTAAAAGGAATCCACTGAATTTCTGTTAATACGATAAATCGCACAACTCCAATGGCTGTAAAAACAACTAATTACTTGGGTTAACAATTACGAGCAAATTAAGAGAATGGAACAGGTCTGCTAAAGAGACTGCCTACTCTGTTTGTCCGTCCTCCTTTTGGAGTAGTGCTGCGCGGTGTGGGATCCGCATTAGGTAGTTTTGGCAGAGGTCGTCCAAAAAGTTCAAAGAAGGGCGGCTCGTTTTGTACGAGGGGTGTTCAATAACTTATGCAACACATTTCTTCCTCGACCAGTTTCGGTCGAAAAATGCTGAATATGTTGTGGGAGATGGAGGAATATTCTTGCTTCAGCCTCTGTAGTTCCACGAAGTTCTGATAGGCGGTGGCACTATACGTAGCTTTCAATGTGGCATCTGTAACGAAGGTGCGTCCTAAGCAGCGACCTGTCATTTTCTATTTGCAGAGCATCAGAGCATCGCAGGTGTTCACATTCACTTGCGGAATGTCTACCGAGACTTTGCAGTGAGCAAAAGCACGGTGAGCTGTTGCCGGAGGCGTCTATCATTACCGCAACAAGGTCGCGCAATCCTGTCAGATCTCCCGCGTGCCGACCGGCGGCACTCAGCTTTGACCAGCGACCGCTCAGGATTGACATCACGTTCTCTTCAACCGGACAATAGTCGAAGATGTGTTTGGAGGCAACCCGGTCAGGCTGGACGCCTTAGACATAAGGTCCAGCGAGTGCAGCAGGGTGGACGTTCCCTGCTGTTTTGGGATGGCATTATGCTGGGCCAACGTATGCCGTTGGTGGTCATGGAAGGCGCCGTAACGACTATACGAAACGTGAATGCCATCCTCCGACCGATAGTGCAACCATATCGGCAGCATATTGGCGAGGCATTCGCCTTCATGGAAGGCAATTCGCGCCCCCATCGTGTACATATTGTGAATGACTTTCTTCAGGAAAAGACATCGCTCAACTAGAGTGGCCAGCATGTTCTCCTGACATGAACCCTATCGAACATGCCTGGGATAGATTGAAAAGGGCAGTTTATAGAAGACGTGACCCACCAACCGCTCTGAGGGATCTAAGCCGAATCGCCGTTGAGGAGTGGGACAGTCTGGATCAACAGTGCCTTGATGAACTTGTGTATTGTATGCCACGACAAATACAGGCATGCATCAGTGCAAGAGGATGTGTACAATATTCTCCACCACCATCCATGAAGGTCTTGCTATGTGATGGTACAACAAACAATGTGTAGTTTTCATGAGCAAAAAAAGAGCTGAAATGATGTTTGTTGATCTTTACTCCAATTTTCCGTACAGTTTAAGGAACTCTCGGAACCGAGATGATGCAAAACTTTTTTGATATGTTTTTCTGTGCTTGCTGAGGAGGATGGTTACGCAAACTGTTACAAATATTTAATATTTTCCCTCGCGCTTTACGAGTGTGGAATGGTAGAGAGATAGTGTGAAGGTGGTTCGATGAATAATGAGCCAGGCACTTAATAGTGAATTGCAGAGTAGTCATGCAGATGAAGCTGCTACTTAGGATCAGCGCCTCTGAAATGGCTATTTGCTGAAATCGAGTCTTTTTTTCTCTCCACCTTCGTTCAATCTTTCTTTCGTTCCTTTCTACCCTCCTTCCCTTATGTCTCCTTCCTTCCAGTGACAGCTTAGTCGATGAGACCAGACGGTCCTACATTGAACACTGTCTGCGTGGGAGCAGTGTCAGTACAGTAGCACCAGCGGTGCTGGCCGGTAGGGCGCCGCTGGCGCTGCCGCTGCTTCCGTGCCCGGCTGGCTGTGAGCGTCGCGGTTCCCAGGCGCAGAACACGCCGCCCAGCCCAGCAGTTGCGTCAGCCGCGAGGTTTCTCTCTCAGAGAAAGGCGTCCGCTGCCTTTGACTGGCAGAAATGCCGCATAGCCTCCACTTCACACTCCCGGCTGCTGTTCGCAATCAATACAACCACAATCCTTAGCCGAGTCATGGCTGAGGATTGCGTTACGTGTCGTATTCGGAAAGTAAGGGCTGTCGGAACATATAAAGACGAAATGATGCTTAATTTAAATAAGGTACTGCGAATCTCTTACCCAGCGGACAGTTCAAAGCAACAGTAAAAAAGCGCTGATGAATCACGTATGTAAGAACAGTAAAAGAATGCACCAGAAAAATTACAGACTGATATACTTAACATCGGTTTGATGCAGAATTTACGGGCATTTGCATCCACATGACTACTCTGCAGTTAAGTGCTGGTAGATGGTTCTTAGAACCACCAACAGATTTAGAAACTTCCAGCATGCTGGAGTAATAGCAGGTCAGTAACTTCTGTTAACCAGTACAACATGAAACCAGCCAAAGTAGCAAATTTCGCTTTTATTTACTCCATATGTAGTTTTGGTCCGGTCCCATTTTCAAATCATCGTGTCAGTCAGTCAAAATGATATTTCGAAAAATAAAAAAACCATATCAAATATGTATGTATTATGAAGGGTAAATTGTAAGGCGGGGCTATCATTTTTATTTCTTAGTTATCGATGTGCACATCAGAGAGAGAGAGAGAGAGAGAGAGAGAGAGAGAGAGAGTGAGTGTGTGTGTGTGTGTGTGTGTGTGTGTGTGACTGTTAAACAATCTTCCATTTTATTGTGCGACAGTCTTTGCTCTGCGTAGTCTGATACATTCTCAGTTGAAGTGTGGCAGGCAATAGACGTATTCAGTAGTGCTGTGTTGACTTGTTTGTTTCTTTTAGATAAAGAAAGACCTCTTGTAAAGGACTCCAGGGATGAATATGGTGTGCGTATTGGAAGGCGAAAAGAATATAAATTTTGAATTACGTTATTGATTTTTGAAGGAAGGTAGTATGAGGTAAGACTGAAGCACTGCGCAGCTAGTCGGAATTATTGTCAGCTAGTTAACTTGCTCAGAGCTGAGTGAAGGACCACCCCACTTCCCTGAACCATGCGTTAACAAATATATCAACTAATTATGTTGTTTAGTGTTTGTAGAAATTCTGTTAACATTGTACCCTTTTCAAATCATTGTTCACTTTAAGCATAGTGATGTTCAGACCAATGTTATGTGGGATCATGCGAAGCCATACTGTCTTTTTGAGTACATACTTCATTCGCAACTCCTTGTCTTGGAATATCATTTCATAGGAATAGTTGTTGTCTCTATGCCCACTGTTTAAAGAAAGTTTATCATTACGCATGACCACATTGCACCATATGGTATGCAACAGTTAAAATGTTGTTCGGAATATTAAAAAAAATAGAAACCTAGCTTAACCGTTGCCTGCTTGCTGTTATGCTTTCGAAAAATCTGCAACAATGTTGGTCAAGAGACGAGGCAACTAGAAGTAGATTAGAGCCAGATAATTGTTTCATTTCACTTGCGCCTGACTGATACGTTGATTTGAAAATGGATCCCAGCCAGAAACTAGTGAGAGAGTAAACAAAAAGTGAAACATGCAACTTCGGCTGGTTTTTCGTTGTACTCACTTTCAGACTATTTCCCTACATTTTCATTCTCTAACGGCGCGTGGGAAAAATGAACTCTTAAATGATTGTGTACAAGCTCTGATCTCTCTTTTATTACGTTTATCATTTCTTCCTTTGTAGGATGGTGACAATAAAATACTTTTACATTCAAGAGTAAGTTGATGATTGAAATTTAGGAAAAGATCCTGCCGATACGAAAAACACCTTTGTTTTAATGACTGTAATCCCAACTCGCTTATCATATCAGAGACACACTCTCCCGTATTTCGCAATAATACAAAGCGCTGTCATCCTATCTGGTAAGGGTCCCATACGGCATAGCAATGCTCTAACAGACGACGAACAAGCGTAGTGTAGGCAGTCTCTTCAGTAGACCTGCTGCATCTTCTAACCAGTCCGCCAATAAAACGTAGTCTTTGGTTTGTCGTCCCCACAACATAATTTATGTGATCGTGTCAAATTAAATTGTTTTTATTTGCAATATCTAGGTATTTAGTCGGACTGACAGCCTTTAAATTTGTGTGATTTATCGTGAAGCAGAAATTTAACGGATTTCTGTTTATACTCAAGTGGATGACCTCACTCTTCTCCTTACTCAGACCCAATTTCCACTTTTACCACCATACAGATATCGTATCTGAGTCATTTTCCAATTGGTTTAGATCTACTGATGATTTCACTAGAATGTAAATGACAGCATAGTCTGCAAACAGTCGGAGATCTGCTCAGATGTCTCCTAAATCGTTTATGTACTGTAGGAACAGAAGCGAGCCTCTAACACTTCCTTGGGGAACGCTAGATATCACTTCTTTTTTAGTCGACGATTTCCCGTTAATTACTACATGTCACCAAGTAAAACAGATTGATGAAAGTTGGACCAAACATAGAAATGCTGTGGTATAGTAAACAAAGTAACTGAACGAAATAAACAATGAGACGAACAGAAATGACACTTTTATTCAAAGACAATAATGACACTGAAATCATGGCGATTTATGATGGTTCCATGGACATTACAAAAAGGGGGACATGGTTCAACGTGCTACCCTGCTGGCCATGAGATTGGTAAAGAGTGCTTGTGGTAGGTCGTTCCCGCCCCCCACCAGCGCGGGTGATAATTTCTGGACGGTACATACATCTCCCCAACACATCCTAGACGTGCTCGATGGGCTTTAACTCGGTGATCCGGCAGGCCAGTCCATTCGCCGAATAGCCTCTCGTTAAAGGGCTGCTCCACATGCGCAGTTAGATGTCGAAAGCACGCCTGAAAGGTCGCTCATGGGGAAGAACAATGTTAAAATAACATTGACTGGTGAGAGCACCATGTTCAGAGATTCGTGAGTCAGTATGCTCACGCATCATTATGCCTCCCCACCTCATAAGACCCGGCCTACCAAAATTACAATCAGGTAAGGTCGGTTGTAGGGATAGTGAATGGTAGGCTTAGTTTTCGTGGAAAAATTCTGGGAAAGCGTAGCTCACCTACAAAGCAGATCACTTATGTGCCCCATTCTTAAGTATTGCTGGTGTGTTCGTGATCCCCACCAGATCAGATTAAATCGAATCAATTAAGAGACTTGTTGCTAGATTTATTACCGGTAGGTTCGACCAACACAAGAATATTACGGAATTGATACGTCGACAGCGGATCCCTGGAGATAGGAAGACTTCTTTTGGCGAAGTTGGCGATTAAATCTAATACAGAGCTCTCAAAGATAGTCACCTAAAAGACGCATCATTCCGTGTAAAAGAGAGTTCTCTATAGTTCCCAAAACAGTTCAGTAATGCCCTAAGTCGCCAAATATTAAACCAGTGGGGAATCGTGAAGATGAACTCTATAGAAATACCAACAGTACTACAATCCAATCAAAATATGTGAGAAGTTGAAGGAAGAAGAGGAACCAGTTTGGGCCTGTGTAGTTCTGGCTTCAAATATTCTACCCGAATTCAAGAACAAGTATATTGTGACCGAGTAGTAAATAATCCAAAATTTTAAGCTGTGGAATACTGAGACATTATTAATGAAAATATGTTCTTATTGTGTTACTTACGAAATTATTTGCCACACTCTACGTCTATGAAGAGGTTCCTCTGTTCATTTATTAAAGTTTCATTAGTTTGTTGTACACACTGTTGACCCATCACATTACGGCCATCTTAATATAGTATTGGTTCACCTTTCGAACGCAGTCCAGCAGCGATTCCGCCTGGCACGGATTTAGCAAGAAGTGCAAGGTTTCCACGCGCAAGTCACGCAATTCTCGAAAATTAGTGCAGGCGACATGTCGAGACGCAGCTAGCGTTCGATAGCTTCACAGGTGCATTCCCTCGGGTACAGATCAGGCGAATCTGGGGACGAAGGCATCGACGTGAGTTCACTGTCACGCTCCTCAAACCACTATTTCAAGTTTCTGATCTTGTGACGCTGTCAGTTATCTTGTTGGAAGATCCCTCCGCCGTCGGGAACGTCGTCAAGCATTAATGGATGCGTGCAGGTGGTCCGCAACAATGTTCATGTAGTCCACATCTGTCGTGCGCTTCGGTTACGACCACAGGTCCCACTGAGGCCCAGGTGAATGTCTGCCGTAGCCTAATACTGACAAGGCCAGCCTGCGTGTGTGGCGCAGTGGATGTTTCGAGTAACTGTTTGCGTATATGGTGCTGTATCCGGATACGAGCGTCCAGTAGAGTTGCCAACGTTCTTTGTCAAAATAATGGAGGCCTTGACACTACAAAATGAACAGGCCTAATGAACATCTTTTAAAATCTTAAAACAGGTTTATTGCGTCAACCAAAATGCCGCATTATTCTGATTAGGAGGAACTAAAACTAGTATCACCAAATTCTAACAAGTAAATGGCTACGTGGGTCGCGACACCATGTTAAACATTTTGTGTTCGCTACGTAGCCATGTAGTCGTATTCATATTACTTCGCCATATCGATTAATCGATGTTGTAATTAAATCCAGCCGGCCAGTGTGGCCGAGCGGTTCTAGACGCTTCAGTCTGGAACTGCTCGACCGCTACGGTCGCAGGTTCGAATCCTGCCTCGGGCATGAATGTGCGATGTCCTTAGGTTCATTAGGTTTAAGCAGTTCTAAGTTCTAGGATACTGATGACCTGAGATGTTAAGTCCCATAGTGCGCTGAGCCAATTAAATCCAGAAACGAGATTTGAAAAATATGTGGCAGATTAATCGGTGTCGTTTTCTAGATACGGGAAATACAATCGCCCGGATAAAATAAAATCGAGAGGCAGGTTTTGATTTACAAATACAGAAGAATACGAGACTTCCGGTATAATACTGGAGAGTGGAAACCTCTATCGATCTGGTGTAACAAGAAACGTGATTTATCCGAGCAGTAGATACGTTTCCATTGATCCATGGTCCACTCTGTGATTCCGTGTTAGCAGCAATGGTAGTTAACGATTTCGCTGGGTCCACATTAGAAGTTTAGAGCTCTTTTTGCATCCGAGCCTCATTTTCAACAATGTGCGATGAACGGAGTGCTCCCACGCCAGCATTGTCCTGTCGTCAGATCTTCCACAGATCGCCGCATATCCTGCTTTAGAGAGAGTGCAGGCTTCGAGGCGTGTATGTCCAACGCCTTGTCGCCTACTCTTGGTTGGTCACCGCCCTTCACCGATTTTCCATAAATTTTCACAACACGCGAACGGCTGACCAATTTCGATGTTACCGAGAAGCTCGTTCCCAGGCTGACTTATCAGTCGTTCATGCAGTTGAATTTCCCCATTTTCGGACCGCGTCGTCGCTAGAATGATTCCCCATTAGTCTCTTTCCGCTGATAAACTTTCCTAGTCGCGTTACGTGCCCGCAACGGGACCAGGTGGCAAGCAGTGACAGTGGACAGTGGTCCTAATGTTACGGCTCATCGGTGTCTACATTCGGAAAAGGATTTTTCTCACGTAATAGCAGTCACCCTACGTAGAAAGTCGCCGCCTAGTTAATTGAACTAGTTGACAACGGCTGTCTTGTTTCCTAGTTTTTATCAAATAGTTGTTCATCGAGCTATCGTTTCCAGTGCAAGAAGAGTAACAGTCGCTGGGTGCGAGGTCGGTACTGTAGGGTAAGCGGTAGAAAAGTTTCAAACGGAAATGCTAAAACTTATCACTGATACAAGCAGCGGAGTGTGTGTACTTGTTCTCCTGGATCAGTACTTTACCGGAAAACGGTTTCCAGTGCCGTCGATTTTAGTTAACATGTCCGTTTGGTGAACTTTTCACAGTATCCTTCAGATGTAATTGCTGACAGCCGTTCCATGAAATCAACCAGAAACCCAAAGTCATACTTCTGCTAAGAAATGTTATACTTCTGGCTATATTTAACAAGGGGAATACCTACACCTTACAGTCTTTCGCCTCATAATGTCACGTAGACTTCCTTCTACTAATAAACTATGTAAGTATTGTCTGTTCTGTCGGACATGCGATATGTGAAAATATATGCCGGACAGAGATACGAACCAGGATTTTCCGCTTCACGTGAGCGGTCACCTTAACCGCATTGGCGATCGATGGTAGTGCGCGGGATAGAGAGATTTGGGTGGACGGGAGATGATAGGATAGCCGAAGCGGTTAAGGCGACGACTCACGTAAGTCGGGAAATTCGTGTTGGAGTCCCTGCCCGGCACATACCGGGTGATCAAAAAGTAAGTATAAACTTGAAAACTGAATAAATCACGGAATAATGTAGATAGAGAGGTAGAAATTGACACACATGCTTGGAATGACATGGGGTTTTATTAGAACCAAAAAACACAAATGTTCAAAAAATGTCCAACAGATGGCGCTTCATCTGATCAGAATAGCAATAATTAGCATAACAAAGTAAGACAAAGCAAATATGATGATATTTACAGGAAATGCTCAATATGTCCACCATTCTTAAACAATAGTTGTAGTCGAGGAATAATGTTGTGAACAGCACTGTAAGGCATGTCAGGAGTTACGGTGAGGCATTGACATCGTATGTTGTCTTTCAGCATCCCTAGAGATGTCGGTCGCTCACAATACACTTGCGACTTCAGGTAACCATCAAAGCCAATAATCGCACGGATTGAGGTCTGGGGACCTGGGAGGCCAAGCATGATGAAAGTGGCGGCTGAGCACACGATCACTACCAAACGACGCGCGCAAGACACGCGTCTAGCAATATGGGGTGGAGGGCCGTCCTGCATAAACATCGTACGTTCCAGCAGGTGTTCATCAGCCAGGCTGGGGATGATGCGATTCTGTAACATATCGGCGTACCTCTCACCCGTCACGGTAGCAGTTTTACTGTCCAGCGCCATCTGTCGGACATTTGGTGAACGTTGTTTTTTTGGTTCTAATAAAACCCCATGTCATTCCAAGCATGTGAGTCAATTTGTACCTCGCTATCTACATTATTCCGTGGTTTATAAAGTTTCAAATTTATACTGACTTTTTGATCACCCTGTATTTTTATCTGTCGCCATTGAGTTACTTCAGTGCCCCAATGCACAGAACGTTCATACAACCCGGTGAAACTATAAGAAGATTCCTTCTGTGAAACTTCCTGGCAGATTAAAACTGTGTCCCCGACCGAGACTCGAACTCAGGACCTTTGCCTTTCGCGGGCAAGTGCTCTACCAACTGAGCTACCGAAACACGACTCACGCCCGGTACTCACAGCTTTAGTTCTGCCAGTACCTAGTCTCCTACCTTCCAAACTTCTGATTCCTTCTGTGGTTTGTCGTTCAACCCGTGCCTAACATTGCCTTCAATGTCGGTTATCTCGTCAAGGCGTTGGCCCTGATGCAAGTATCTGCACTTTGTCGTTTTGTGGTACGTTATTATTGATAACACCAGTTTTTGCCACCAGTGACAAACTTTTGTAAATGACTTATCCGCGTTTTCGCATTTCAAATTACTCATCTTTTCTCTGTACTCTCAAAAGCGTACAAATAAATGTATTCAGTGGAAAAAGTTGTACAAGACGTCCCAGATGCCATAATTGCATCTTCGAAATCAAAGGAAACGTCTGGTGTGTTTCGGCACACGGAAGAACATGAGAAAACGATGGAGTCAAGGATGTGTGCTCAAATGCCATGATTTTGTGAGTGCTAACGTCCTGCCCCCCCCCCCCCCCCAAAGTATCCTGTTACCTCGCTGTCGTGCAGAAGGATCACGAGTCGCTGGGGATACGAGTAATTGAAAGAAGTACAAGCTTTGGCCAGCAAAATAAGTAAGATGGCGATGGTTGATCTCTTGCCAACCATTCTGATTGAGGAAAATGACGCTCGCTTAACAGGCTAAGAGCAGCACTACCAATTGACACAGAGCCTCCTCTTCTCGTAAGACGATCAACCAGCAACAGCTTTTGAATGTTGTGGGTACTTATTGCGATATAACAGATATCGTTAAAATATGTTTCATTTGTTAAGGGGGCAGTTCTCTCCTTTTCTGGAATCTTCCTCCGAAATTTACACAAATATAGCAGATTTCTTAAAACTTTCTGAAGGTATCCATCTTGTTCGTTAGTGTTTGAAGGGAAGACTCTCCGAATGGCTAGATCTTTTCCTATTTTGTAATTACCACGCACTCAGCAACACACATTTTCCTTCCTAAGATTTAAAGCTCTATAGTAGCAATAGGAGGTCCTGCAAGCTGTTGATAACAAGGCTTGCAGCTTTGGAAGAAACAATAATGGTTAAAAGTGGCAATTGGTCGCTACACTGGATAACTACTAAAACTTTTCGAGAACCCGTTTGCTCGTATTTGTATCTTAAGCATCGGTGTATTCTTTTGCAATCTAAAGTGATTACTTACTCTCTAAGATTCTATACTAGTCCCTCGCTAGGTAGCAACGAAAGAGTTAGCGCTCTTCACATTTGTTAAGAACATTCAGGGAGTTTTAAAATTTCAACGTGCGCTTCTTTCGCTTTTACCGACACGGTAGCTCTGCGTGTTCGGTTAGGAGGCTGGGTGGCCTCTGTAATAAAAAAAACTGAGTGGAAGGACCAACATACGAACTTGACCGGATGTCATGTGACGTCCGCAACGACCACACACAACGATAAAAAACGATCAAAATGCAAAAAAGTGCTGAAAATTTCCCTTTCGTTTCCGCAAGATCTGCGTCTCTAGCGTCATCTGGCTAAATTAAACTTTCTACTCAGTGTTGATAACGGGTAGTAGTTACCACTTTTCAGTTAGTGCTGTTAAGGGCTTCTTTCGCTTTTCTCAATATTTGCCGCTCCTCAGCTTAGATTTTGAAATTTATTCTCCTTGTATTCTTTCGGTAAACCGTCCTGTAGATTGTATCTCATCTTGAGGAACCGAGGAAAGAAATTCTCCGTCCGTTTTCCTTCAGTTTCGTCATGTGTTTCCGGCCAGCCACCTTTCCGATTTCGTAAGTCATGATGTCTCACATGTAGTTAGTGCAGGACGCTACAAGGCATGCTCAGCGGCGACCTTAGGAGGTTGTTTTTGTTCCCATGCATCAATTAGGCGAACTCGTGCAGCCTTGAGTGACACCACGTGAAGGTCAGACTCGACAGCTACTGCCCGGCCAAAAAAAAAATAGCAGCAGCAACTAAAATTGCGTAAACTGTCAAGTGGGCTGTTTTATTGTAAATGTGTCCTGGTTTAATCATCCACGTATGGCATGAGTCGTGACTCCTAGTGCAGGTACGGTTAATGAATGGGGGACATCTGATGCTCTAGTTCGAACTCGTACTTCTGTACTTACCGTCAGTAACGCTCGTTTTTTGCTAAGAGTTTTCTGACTGGTTTAATGCGGCCCTCCACAAATTCCTCTCCTGTGTCGATCTTTTCATCTGAGAGTAGCATTTGCAAGCTACATCCTCAATTTCTTGCTTCAGTGCTAGGTATGCGTACATTTAAAGGAAAGGAAATGGGATTTTCCTGGCCTCCACGTAATTCAGACCCATGATCTGCCAATAGCCGGCCGCTTCAGTCCGGAACCGCGCTGCTGCTACGGTCGCAGGTTCGAATCCTGCCTCTGGCATGGATATGTGAGATGTCCTTAGGTTAGTTAGGTTTAAGTAGTTATAAGACTAGGGGACTGATGACCTCAGATGTTAGGTCCCATAGTGCTTAGAGCAATTTAATACATTTCAATCTGCCAACATTGTGGACGAAGCTGTTTTGTCGGTTCGGCCATACGGCAATACGCTGTCACATTGTGTGGTCCTTCGTCGCTGTGTACGACCCTATTTTTATCCACTGATTCCCCCAGGCAACACCGTTGATGCATTGTGGCCTGAAGAGCTACAACGTTAAAGCGCAACAAACCCCTTGCCCCAAGACTGATCATTCTGTCCCGTTTAGTGACAACCTCAAAATTATCAATAACAGGAACTGCTTCACAAAAGCCGGGGAGCCTGGAAATTTATTTTGGAATCGGCATATTGTGCTACAGAGTAATGTACGAGGGTCAGTCAAAAAGTAATGCCTCCTATTTTTTTTCTACGTTTAATTGTCAGGAAATTTAAATGCAATTACATAGGTTGAAAACCACAACATTGAGGATCATTTTGTCATTTTTCAATGTAATCTCCGCCCATCTCTACAGTTTTGGTCCATCTTTGAACAAGGGCATGTATCCCAGCACGGTAAAAATCACAGCTCTGCTTCCTGAGCCATTGACGCACGGATGTTTTGACGGCCTCCTCATCTTCAAAATGAATCCCACGATGAGCTTCTTTTAGTGGCCCGAACAGATGGAAGCCTGATGGTGCCAGGTCAGGGCTGTATGGGGGATGAGGCAAAACTTCCCATCCAATTTTGACAATCTCGTCAGAGGTGTGACGACTGGTGTGTGGTCTTGCATTGTCATGCAAAAGAACAACATCTGCCATTGATTTTGTTGGGCGAACTCGCTGAAGACGTGCTTTAAGTTTTTTGAGGGTTGTGACGTACGATTGAACAGAATTTATTGTGCATCCCTGCTCCAAAAAATCAACCAGAATCACACACTCTGTATCCCAGAAAACTGTTGCCATAACTTTCCCTGCCGATCGCAGAGTTTTGAATTTTTTCTTCCTCGGCGAGCTTGTGTGACGCCACTCCATTGACTGCCTCTTTGATTCGGGTTCAAAAAAATGCACCCATGTTTCGTCCCCAGTCACAATTTTTTTCAGAAACTCATCTCCCTCCAAACGGAAGCGCTGCAAGTATTGGGAGGCTATTGTTTTCCTTGCCTCTTTATTCTGATCGGTTAACATTCTTGGAACCCACCGTGCACAAACTTTTGAGTACCCCAATTGTTTTATAATCGTGATCACACTGCCTTTACTAAGAGAAATAATGCGACACACTTCATCTGCAGTCACCCGACGGTCACCACGAATGATGTCATCAACTTGCTGAATGTTGTGTGGAGTCACTGCACTCACCGGCCTGCCGCTCCGCTTTTCGTCAGTCAACGGTGTTTGCCCTTCAGCTTCCTTACAACGACGAACCCATCGTCTAACAGTGCTGACATCCACTGTCACAACACCATACACCTTCTTCAGTCTTTCATGAATGCATATGGGCGTTTCACCTTCTGCATTCAAAAATTCAATCACACAACGCTGTCTCAAACGAACATAGATGTCGGCCATCTTACAAACTTCTGCTGTGCTGCCACCTGTTGACACAGAAAGTTACTACTGCAGTGGATTGCAGAAGAAGGTTTGAGGAATGGCGCCAAATTCAAATTTTTCACTTAATTTTTTTAAGTAGAAAAAAAATGGGAGGCATTACTTTGACCGACCCTCGTAATAAGTATGCTCTAATCTCAATAGGAGCATACAATAATTCATTATAAATCTGCTATGGCTCTGAGCACTATGGGACTCATAAGTCCCCTAGAACTTAGAACTACTTAAACCTAACTAACCTAAGGACAACACACACATCCATGCCCGAGGCAGGATTCGAACCTGCGACCGTAGCGGTCGCGCGGTTCCAGACTGTAGCGCCAGAACCGCTCGGCCACCAGCGGCCGGCATAAATCTGCTATAGTTTTAAACAATGATATATAATTGCTACAAATACAATGCAATGACCTTGAAGTGATTTTCAGTGTTATCGAGAGGCGTTTCCTTGAAAGTGTATTTTTTGACAGAATGTACTGCTCAGAATAGAGCTGAATTGTTAGGAAGGTTATAGCTATAAAATTCCTAACAGGAAACGTTTTATAACTTGTACTTGCCCATTGAAGTTCCTTTGAGTGTGTCCAAATGATTCCTTTCTTTTCCGCCGAGCAGCTGTGAGAGAAAACACACATGCAGTAGTTGCGGTGCTACTAGAACACCAAAGAAAAGGTCGCAAATCTTCAAAATTTCGGAAAATGTTTCGACATTTTGACGCTTTTTAAACAAAGAACACGACTGTTGTCCCAATGCTGTTTTCACCCTGCATTGAGGAGCTGTCACAATTCATGATATTGCAGAACTGATCAAACAGTTCCGAATCATTATTTTTACACCTTTGGTTTGTAACTACTGAACACATGGGAGTTTGTCTTCAAAGCAAAGGCCGTTAAAATCTTTGAGTTAAGCCATTTGAAGACTTGAATTCTTCCATTGACTGCTTCCATTATTAAAGGTATTCAGTATACGCTTCTTAGAAACAAGATACATAGACTCACTTCCTTGACGCTCGCTAGATTCCAATTTCACTTGTCACTTCTCCCCTGCGATTACACAGTACCTTGTTTGCTCTGAGGTCTTCAGTCCGATCACTTTCCTCGCCGATAGCACCCTTGTATCCCATATTAACTAACAAATAATGTAACTATACAAATGTGTATGAATTCCTAAGGGACCAAACTGTTGAAGTCATCGGTCCCTAGACTTACTCACTACTTAAACTAACTTACGTTAAGAACAACATACACACCCATGCCCGAGGGAGGAATCAAAACTCCGGCGGGAAGGGCCGCGCAATCCGTGGCATGACGCCGCAAACCTCACGGCCTCTCCTCGCGGCTAATATAATTGTCACGCATTTCGTATTTAACTTCACTTTAATTTAGTCCAAATACAAAGCATAGGTATTTTCCTTTTAATTTGTCTGAGAAATTGAACTGGCTTTTAATTAGGAGGATGCAATCGTGTAAGCGACAGTGCTTCACTAAAATTCTCAATAAAATCTCAATTATTAACACGATAACCCCTACGAAAGTTCCAACTTGAAATGATTTATTAACGAACTTTTGTTTCATAGCGTGGAAATATTCTGACAACGCTTGACAAACTAAAATATCTCGAATCGAGATATCGTACACATTGACTACCAATACAACGTTCTACCAATAATTATACCATTGGTAGTGAAAAGATAGCAACACGCGTGCAGTTTTTAAATATATCTAATTACATTATACTGAAATTTGTTAGGTGATGAAATACATCTTAGTTACCAGAAAAGTCACATTTTCCACAAAACAAAAATGCAGGCCAGACATTAAAGAAACCGTCAAAAAGCCGGGTATGTCCGGAAAAAAGCCGAACCGTTGGTAACTCTAGTCCTGTACGAACTCATACTTTGAACTCACTCACACTTTGAAGTCATCAGGGCATACCGGTACGTGGCTGCAAGATTCCACCTCATTTGACGGCTCTGCAGCGACTGAGCGTATTTTAACATTTATCTTTCAGAAGCTCTTGGTCTTGTGGTTAGTACTGCCAACTCTCGATCACTTTTCCACTATTCTACAGATCTCCTATTTTTTGAATGATTCAGATCATTCGTTCTGGGTGTTATAATCTTACACAAACAGTAGTGCAGATAATTCGGAACGCTAGCTACAGTGTATGCAGCAAGCGTTGTTTAGCTACAAATTTCCTTGTATGTTTTCAAAATTTGTTAAAGATGCGACATCATTGTGTACAGCTGCGTTCTCCGCGAACAGAGCGAACGACAGATACGGGCTAACAGGTCATTCACGTAATCGTGGCTAGCATTGGTACAGCTAGCTTCCTTGAGGCTCGCTAGATTCCCCTTTCACTTGTGACGTGTCCCCTGCGATGACACAATACCTTGTCGTTTGCTCTGAGGCCTTCAGTCCAATCACTTTCCTCGTCTGATACTAGGGACAGTACAAATTTCATTTACTAATCGAAAGTGCGGAAATGTATTGAAGACGTTACGGAAGTCAGACGTGGAATCCCCCTGACCGTACCACTACAACCTTTTGGGCCTCTTGAGCATAAACATTGGGCTAGGTTTCACGCGATCGGCTTGTTGAACCTGAGTTGTTCGGATTCCAAAATGTCACCAGGCGCAAAAAAATATCATTGGATATTTCAAACCACTGTCGCAGAAGTGTTGGGTTAATTTTATGATGGGAGACATCAGACCAACGATCGTAAGCTAAAGGTCAGCGGCGATTTGCTGGCGACAATTGACTGCATCCGCGGCTGCCACGCCTCGTCGCGCTATCCGTCATGGGTGGGGGTAAGTGCCGTACACGTATCTAGCGTTGCGACGTGGCCCTGTACTGCCGCACCAAGAGCCTTCCTACGTGTTTAGTTCTGGACTTGTGAACGATACGACTCGAATCTAGGCACCATTCTATTAATGTATAGTATTACATGAACTAGTTTGGAAAAGGAATTAAACTTCAGGAAGAAGAAATAAAAACTTTGACATTTGTCGACACTGTAATCCAGTCAGAAGACGTAGATTATTTATCGTTCGGCATAAACACTTGAACGTGCGTGGTACGTTGGAAGTTTAAATTAATCCTGATGAGCTAAGAAAAAATATATCAAATTTTATATCCATTAGTTATAAAATAGATACATAAAATACGCAGTAAAATGAACAGCACAATGTGTGATGCAGTGGACTGTAACACGACCTGTACAAATGGCCTGTGAGAAGAGCCAATAAAAGGAACAGTAAATTATATGTTGAGAAGACGAGTTGATTGGGCATTGAAGTCAGTAATACAGAGAACAAGAAAACGACAAAAAGTAATAAAAAATGAACTATATATTCACTCTAATGAAGTTCACTGGATTACAAGAGATCAGCAGTAAGCATAATTCTTATATATTGTCTACAACATCCAACCAAGAAACTGCAGCATCCTTTAGTTCATACAAATCTGTTTTTGGGTCTGGGTACCCACTGAGGTTGGAGTCACATTGTGGTCAACTGTATGGCGCATAGCCCCAGTCAGACTGAGGGCTTGAGGATTTGCCCTTTTATACAGAAAGTCCTGGCAGTCGGTAAGACCTGAAACTACTGTTGAGTGGAGTAGTGAACAGTCTTGAAAAGAGACGGACACTTGGAAATGTAAAACAACGGTAATGGAAATGAAATCCGGCGATGCTGAGGGAATTATTACGAATTGAGATATCAAAAGCAGCAGATCAGTTTCCCTATTTGGGCAGAAAAGTGATGATGGCTAGATCAGAAGGATGTAAAATACAGACAGGAAACAGCAAGAAAAGCATTTCTTAAAGAACAGAGTTTATCTATTGTTGCATATAATAAAACTGTAAATGGCCTATGGCTGTACATAGATATTTAAGAAAACTTAATATGAGGAGTCTTTGTAACAGCAGTAGAAGCTAAAAACAATTGTTTGTTGAATTTCTCTTTCTCTCTTTTCTCTCTCTCATCTCTCTTTCTCTCTCTCTCTCTCTCTCTCTCTCTCTCTCTCTTCTCTCTCTCTCTCTCTCTTTCTCTCTCTCTCTCTCTTCTCTCTCCTCTCTCTCTTTCTCTCTCTCTCTCTTTCTCTCTCTCTTTCTCTCTCTCTCTCTCTCTTTCTCTCTCTCCTCTTACTAACACGCGATCTAGTGT